>NC_061117.1:161364289-161664289 GCF_002878395.1 Capsicum annuum
CTAGGGACAGCTCCCTCACCTCTACCTTTCCTCTAAGTAACAACCCAGTCATAAGCAAGGTCTTTCAACCTATACGCAGCCAACTCCACACTATGTTCCTCAGATATGTGCATCACATGAGTAATCTTCTGCACCTCCTCTAAAAATAACCGTTGATCCTTATTAGACTTGGACCCATAGAATTTTGGCGGATTCATCTATATGAAGTCATGGATCCTGGCAGCAGCTGAATCACCTCCCTACTGCTGTGGAGCCGAGGCTGGGTTGGCATGAATATTTGCAGTAACAACTTGGGCCAGCACCAGAAAGGCTGCCCGAAATTCAGCATGAGACACGTTTTCATTTAATGGGTCAGCGGGTTGAGGTTGCTGACCATTATTATTTCTTCTTGCTTAACGTGGAGATATATTTCTAAAAGAGGAAAGAACAAATCAATAGCAGAGTGAGAAACTTTAAGCACGATAGACTTCTGAAAGAAAGAATCACAGTTTGTCCTAAAACATCTTGTAGCCTCTTGCTCATAGATATGGCGTGCTACACACCGATGATCAAGACTCTACTTAACGCGGCTTGTCAAACTCCCTAGGACACCTTAAAACCTTAGGATCTGATACCAAGTTTATAACGCCCTGAAAAATAGGTCTCGAAGCATCACATGGTGCTTGAGGCTACGAGTAGCCCCAAGCTAACCCTTTGAGCCATTTTCATTCAGTTCAACACAACTCAATGGGGTTTCCATAAATAACCCTCAAATATCAATAGAGTAATCATCATCCAAGAATAAAAGAATTTTAGAAAGATAACAAAATACGACTTATTAGTCAACTTAGAATATCTATATTAGTTTGACAAGCCTCTAAGAAAATCAATAAAACCAGCGAGCCATTGAGACATGCCCCAACTGACTCATACTCAATTATCAAATTTAAATAATTCCATAAAACCAACATCAGACATCACGTCCTCGAAACATGACAACTCATCATAACAGAGGATGTAGAACAACGTGCCCGAAGAATCTTTGTCGAACCTGGAACTGAGCACCTGAACCTATATTCTGAGAAAATGCAGCCCACATCCGAAGATGTGGCTCAGTATTATGGAAAGGAACCGAGTATATGGGGGTGTATATAGTTGTACAAACATCATCATCATAAATATTTATAATAAATATGCAGGATATATGAAAAACTCACATTGCCCGAAGAAAATAATCATAATCATGAAAGGATGCAATAAGTACAATAACACATTTGAGTCATCATATAATTTGTCAATCACTTTTAGTTCATCAAGAATATCAATTCTCATAATGTAAATATCATTTAAATCTTTCGAAAGAATAACTTTCACAATTCCACTTTCAAATCACTTCACCATTCACCATAGACACAAGGAAACACACACACAATGGGAGATCCTATAACCGACATAAACCATGTGAGCTACATGGAGTCCAACGTACAACCCACATTGGGGAGAACCGTCCTATCCTTGCCATCAGAGTAGGACTATCGATATCAAATCCATGCAAACTAGTGATCACTATATAAATTAGCCTCAGGCTCACTCCTACGGGGGAACGTAGTTCTAGGGAAGTAAAGTCGCTTTATACCTCCCACTCGGTGCTAAATATTTCTCCCGAACTTAGCTCAGATCATTTCAAAGACAATCCATAACAAAACAATTTCAGTAATATATAAATATACATCGAGAGCCATCATGCTTCCCATTTATCAAAATCAACCACGTTGTGGATTTCTTTCACACTCGAGCTTAAAACGACTCCATTAAGACCAAAAGGTCAAATCATTCAAAATATCTCAAATATTCAATACCAACATGCTTATAACACAGACTTTCTCAAAAAATACAATTTTCAATGGGGATTCATGACCCAAATATCAAAATCATGATAAATATCGTTCAAGATTCATGCTTTATATCTCCACACATGTAAATTTATCTTTCAAAATCATAAACATCCAAATTTCATAATAATCATCATAAGATATAGGTTCATGCTTCAAATTCATAAAAATCAAATAAAAATCATGCCTTTGTAAAGAAAATTACTTTTGGGCACAAGAACGAAACAGAGTTCTTGTTGAAAAACCCCACATGCCTCGAATGATGAACTTTAGATCAATACTCATTTTTTAGATGTTAATCGTACCTTTGAATGATGGTTCTTGGAGTTCTTGAACTAGGAACATGGAATCTTGAATAAATTTGCAGAATTAATGGTGAATTTTGGAGGTTCTTGAAGTTGGATATAGGAGCTTAGGGGTTTTTTTTTAGGGAATTTGATGAAATATAACATATAATTCTTCTAATAGGCTTTAATATAGGGTTTGGATGGATTTTGGGTGAGGGAGAATGACCAAAATGCCCCTATAAATCAAAAAATTCTCGAATCTGTCCTTTGGTAGACTGTTTTGATAGTCTAAAGTAGATCAACCATAACATTTTACGCCGATATCCAAATTGGATGAAACCAATTTCATTAGAAAGAGGACTCTCATATATTTCCATTGATATATAGTATCTCACCCAGATCATTGTGTACGAGAAATTATGATTATTTGAAGTTGACCCAAAAATTCACTTTTGATAGGCTGAAGTAGATCGACCATAACTTTTTGGTTCAATAGACAAATTGGATGAAACCAATTTCATTGGAAAGAGGACTCACAGAGATTTTCGTTGATATATAGTAGATCACCCAGATCATTACGTACAAGGAGTTATGATCATTTAAAGTTGGAGAGAAAATACGCCAGGCCTCAGTACTTTTTCCTGCACGTTTTACTGTTCACTACTATTCATGGTTCGATCGGAATGTTCATAACTCGTCGCTCGAGTGTCCATTTTGGATGATCCACATATATTTGAAAATCTTATTCGATACTCTACGCAATGGTGGGTCATAATCTAAGACATTCTGCACGGAAAATTTATAATTCATTCTAGAAGATAGAACCCAACTTATTTACGCATAAAATTTCAACGAAAAATTTCCCAGGGTATTACACATACCTTGATTCCAAAGATCATTAATTATATTTATGGTCACCAAGACACACATAACCATCCACAATTCATTTGCAAGTTTTCACAACATTCTTACCATATTTAAGTGCAACACACACAATAAGTTTGTTTTCATGTCTAGGGTTTCAATCCCTTATTAGTCATTGATCTAACAATATGACCAAATAGACAATACATGGTTCACAATAACTATAACATACTATTTACCAATCATTCATGCTCATTATTCTATTTCCCTAACTCAATACATCACCTACAAGTAACTAGGCATTTCACATAGACATTTTCACAAACACCTATTGTGCATACTTATATCAAGGTTATTTTCATGGTAGATATCATCAAGACTAGGATTAATCAAAACCCTCACGTTAAACAACATACAAAAATTATCCATATATGCAATCTAACATCAATAACATATATCAACACAAGTGTAAACAAAAATCATCATTATTCATTGTTAGGTAGTAAAATCCTTTTTATTTGACTTAAAACTACCATGTACACTTAATGATTGAAGTGTGAAAAACATGGGCTTTGGGTTATTTAAAGAGGTTAATATATGCATGCCTCAAAATACGTGACTCACCAACAATATTGACTCATTGTTTCCACTAGATGAGCCCCCTCTAAACCCTAGCCTTCAATCTTAGTTCAAAAATATTTTTCAGTGTTTAGGAGTGCTTGAGTCTTGTAATAAAGACTTAGGAGGCTATCATGCCTTATATAGTGCAAGTACTAAGGGTTTTAGGCAAGGTAAATGACCAAAATATCCTAAATAAAAAGCTAAAAAGTCCACCTATGTAGGGGTACAACTCCCCCATACGGTTCATGTGGCAATCGTGACCTAGGGTATGAGTGGTACCCTAACTCGTACCCTAGGATCCTCTAATAACGCTCAACTTACACGTCAATTTGAGTGCAAGGCTGTCGTTGTCAATATAATTACCTAACAAGAGTGGAGGTCGAATCCACGAGGAACAATGTGAATGGCGATTGAGTAGGTTCAAAATAAAAATTACTCGCCAAGTTCAAACTGATGATAAAAGATGCTTTAGGAGTTTTCAATCATGTTTAATATGAATGCAAATCTTGATCTTCTATGGGACTAATTCAGGACATAGAAAAATTAGAGTGTAATCAAATAAAATGGATCTTGGGACTATTCCTTCCTAGGTACAAGATGTGCATAGAAATATGATAATTCGATGAAAATTATAATCATTGATGATGTGGTAGGCTAGGTCTAAAGTCCTTGAGGCTAGTTTTTCAACAAAACCACAAAGATGTTACTTCTTGACCCTTTTGTGTACCTACGAGTGTGCAATTAAAGACACCCAATACCTTAATTAGGCACCCCTATTTCTAGGATAGGACCTGAGGGATCGTCAACCTCCTAATCACCCTTATGTCTACAATAGTGAAAAATAGGTAAGACACACCCATGAATTATCTACTATTGCTTTGGTTTCCACATCCCTCTTTCAAGGATGATGTGGGTTTCTAAATTTCACCCAAAACCGCTCTTTCAAGGATGGCTAGGGCTTTTCAGAGCTTGGTACTTTCATCCATTAAACCCAGTTAGGCATTTAGGGCTTTCACCTACAAATCCTGACTTATTTAATCAAGCAACAATAAAACCCATCATCAACAAACTAAATTCCACACAAATATATCGCAACCCATGAACAATAGCTTCTTATTCAAACATAATCCCAAGAGGTAGATCTAGCAAATCATAATAATAATCAAAACAAATAAAATAAGATGTCTATTAAATTTATTCATTGTAAAAATAAAGAGAGGGCAAACCACACTTTAGATTCAAATGAATCTTCAATAGACAAAGCCAAATCTACACTTAAATGTCACTCTAATGTCTGCATAGCACAAGATTAGTACATATTTAGCTCCAAGCTCCAAGAAATTACAAAAACCATAAACTAAGGACGGAAGGTAGGGTTGTGGAATTAATGGATATAGAATGAAGAGGTTTTGATCTCTAAATGGGATTTGGGGTCGGTTGTTTAGAATGACGTTTCCCCTCTTAGGCCATTTTCTACCCTTATGCAATTATGGAAGATTGGTTATGATCGCACTCACCGCGATTGCAGTTAGTCCATCGCGATCACATTTTACTAACTAGTTTAACTCGGTGCGATCATGGGCTAATGCCCGCGATCGCAATAACTTAGGGTTGGATTCTAATCCTGCATTAGCTTGTCCAGCTCTTGCACTTCAATTCCCTTTTTGATCTTTTTCAGCTGAAGTTTGCTTCTTTCCTTATCAGCACTTGTACACCTACAAAATATGGGAATTAGTATATTTAACCCTAAATATGTCTCACTTTTACATTCAAATCATAGTAGTGTGCATGAATATTTAGTGTAAATGTGTGGTAAATTCACCCTTCATCAATACCCCCAACTTAAAGCCTTGCTTGTCCTCAAGCAACACTACCTCTAACCATGAGACAATGTATATTTATGTCCAATTAGATGACCCAATGATCATAATGACAGCAAGCATAGTTACTATCACAAGTAGCTCTTAAAACATGGGTAGAGCTTTTCTCCCGACACCCCTCAACATAAAAGCAATAATTAAGGATGGAAAGGAATTCAATGAGTAACCAAGCAACAACAACCAATATTCTAGAAGTGACTCACTTATGACCAAAACTAAGTTATACTCTATTTGCCTCATTACTCGAAAGGTGACAAAATAACCTACCTCAACTTGTTCTCATGCCTCCTTATAAGAAAGAAAATTCCATACACCAAGCTACCACATATACAACAAGGAATTTAAGTTAAAAACTCTCTCCGTAAAAAAGGAACTCTCTATTTTAACAAGTGTCATATCATAGAATTATCCCTATTTTCAATCGCCACTATAAAGAAAATAAATAATTGGAGGTCTCAAAGGACGTTTTAAGCTTGTAACGCAGGTTTGGGTTAGGGTAGGATATCATTTGGGACAATATGGCTACACCCTCCCTTGAACGTCTACATCACACTATTTAATCCACCTTTTTGACTATAGGTTACTCCTTTTTGTTTTATCTCTCTTTATATATGCCTACTATTTGCTTCTATTGTTCACCCATTTTCTTCTATTTCTATATCTTGCAATTTTCAAGGAATTCTTTCATTTGTTGAACCCTTGTTTTTCTAGTCATTTATTTTTAATGCTTGGGCACTTAGGCATTTCACTAACAACTTCGTGGCCCCATACTTACTTCCATCAATCTTCCCACCCCCAACTTAGGCTTTTAACCTCAAGTTGAGTTTTCAAGTTCAAGAAAGGTATGGTTTAAAAGTGGGATAAACATAATGGTTCACGGCTTGTAATATGTTTTCCAAAGAAATGTTCAAGGCTTAAAATGGATAACTAGGGCTTACATTTATGCATGGGTGGGCGTTTTTAGGCTAAGTGGGTTTCCAATGTCACAAAGATGGCCTAAGATCATTTCTCCAAATAAATACAATAAAAATTAGCATTGAAAGAGTAATGAGGCAAGTTCTAGAAGTCACAAGTTATACATGAGATATAGACAAATTTGCTCACTACGCATGATATGTAAATTTTCAAGAAGGCTCAATTTCCCCTCGGATTAGTGACAAAAATAGAGTATCATCAATATTAACAAGTCAAAATTTATGGAGTAATAAAAACAGAAAGAGTTTTGTTACAAGGTCGCTTACGTCCATACCCTAAATTTTTTTTAAAAGTTTTAGACGGAGGGGGTTGTTTGTTTTTCATTTGTACCATGCTCAATTTGCTAACTGTAATGACTTGAGATTACCCCCTAGTCATCATACGGTGCTTGGAACCACAAGTAATGCCAACATAACCCATGAACTGGCATAGTGTTAAGCAACTAAATTATAACAAAATAAATGGTTATTCTGCTGTGCGAAAATATAATCATACTGAAAATTTGAAATAAATACAATACTATTAAAGCTTTACAATCTGATAAATCTAAAGGAAGAAACTTAGATTTACATGACTAACTCTGGCTGACATCTATGAAGCCTCTACTATACTAACTATAGATGGTTGGGACATGCCTCCAACTACCACTAATCAATACACATGGAAAATAAATAAACTGTACATAAACTAAAACTGTCTAGAGTTCCTGAATTAGGAGAATTCACCACCTGCTGGATGGAATCTGCAACTGTCTGATTGTGATGTGCGGGCTACAATGAGTACCTACATTATGAAAAAATGTAGCCACACAGACATATATGTGGATCAGTACCTCTAGAATGTACTGAGTATGCAGGGGTAAATGTAAAAAGTAAAACTGATTTCATACGTAATCATAAAACATACATGCTAAGTGTAAGTAGACTCACCAATAGGCTGGAAAAACTAAAATATCTTAAAGCATGAGTGACAAAAATTTTCTGATAAGATGGTGAATCTCTACACTTAGTTTCTATAAACTTTACTTTAATGATATAAGCATAACTGAAGCTGGGATATGATAAAACATGGATACTGTATGAATACTTGGTCTGAAACTATGTTATGGAGACTAACATAGATTTAGGATCTGAATATAAAATCACACTGAGCATGAATATGTAAACATACTAACTTTTCTAATTAACTGAATGACTGATAGCTGAATATTGGGCATGTAAGATAGAATTATACTTAGTCTAAATAACTGGACTAGAATGGAAGAGTATTATGCATATGAGAAAGGGACTGACTGAGTAACATGAGATAACTGAGTAAGAATTCATGAAAACTTTATTATCTGAGAATTCAAGACCAAGCGTATAACATGATTCTAAAATAGTATATAAACTGAGGTACTGAAATACTGATAACTGTATTCTATGGTCAAGCAAACTTGAAACTAAACTGAGTTACTAATATTATTACTAGACTGAGACTGTTATCAAGAATATAACTAAGATGGTAACTGAGATTGTAACTGAGACTGTAATTGAGACTATAACTGAGATTATAACTAGAACTGAATACTGAGATCTGATAACTGAGTAAGTAATAGTTGCGATCACTGATAACTAAGTTACTAATAACTGGGTGATTGTTTCTAACATTCCTGATTCTATAGAACTAAGCTGAGTTCTGTACTGAGCTAGGTGACTATAACTGACAGTCCCAATTCTAAAACTGAATTGGGTTTTATAATGAGTCTAAAACTTAAACAGTGGAAGTGTTCATCTAACTAATATGCCCTAATCTGAATTGAGTTAGGGTCCAACTTATGAACCCAATTAGAAGGGAGTTAGCACCTTGCCAAAGAATACTAACAATGGCAATGAGTTAACCTTCTCTAACAGGAAGCCCTGTCGTTAACCCTCACAAAAAGGAAAACTCGTACGAGATGTATCAGTCTTAGACTAGCAGGAAGACCTCTCAACCTATAATGGCTACGTAGTTTTGTAATGCAGGGATTGCTACTAAGGGTCAAACCCTTTACTGACAGGAATGCCCGCATCCCAGGGTTAGCTCGATGCTATTCCTACTCTCAACTGAAATAGACACTGCACTGATTTCCAGACTGTACTAGGCTTGACAGAAATATTAATGATCGTGTTGTCTGATTAAACTAAACTGAGTTCACTAAGTTCTATTAACTGACTGAGTACACTGAATTCTGTTAACTAACTGAATACACTGAGTTCTGTAACTGACTGAGTACTACTATACATGACATTACTGAGACTATTCTGAAACTACTATAAATCTACGTAAATAGCTAGATTGTCGGGTATTAGATACCCCCAGGACTCGATAGCATTGAAAGCAAAACATGGAATGATAATAATAGCATAACAATAGTAGCTTGTTAACAACGCTTTCATTTAGACACTTTGTCAAACACTTGAGAGGCATGAACTTGTACATGAATGGGACCACATGATAACATGTCATGATTATGAACTTGAACATGGAAATATCTTAAACATAGGAGAAAATCATGATTACATGACTAAGATCATGAGCTGGGAAATTCACATGTAATTCGCTTGAAGTAGGACATAAGCGTTTCATCAAAATATGTAAGGTTCATAGCTTGAATGTAAGAATGTCTTAAACATGAGGGAACAATAGAGTTACATAGTAAAGTTCATAGCTTGGGCAGTCATCTTGAAATTAACTTAACATGATATGGGAATTTCATCAAACATGTGGAAGGCATGAATTTAAAACATGAGAATATTGCTAAACATCATGAATTTAGGATATTTCATGGTATTTACTTGAATAATGCATTAGAAACTCAAATTCATTGAATAAGGAATTCAAAATCTTGTATGGAATCATACATGGGCTGAATTGAATTAAAAACATCATGAAAACATGAAATTCAACCTTTCTTGAATATACAAAATACCATAATAATGGAAAAACTTATTTTTTAATTAAAAAATAATTTTTGGGCTCCATGGGTGAAAGAGGACTCATGGATGAACTCCCACATACCTTAAAGCTTTAATTTTTAAGGAGAAACACAATCTTGAAAGCATTCTTGAATTAGGAAACTTGAGTTCTTGCTTTTCTTGAAGAAAAATTGATGAAGTTCTTGGTGTTCTTGAGGAGGCTAGGGTTTTACTTAGAGAGAAAAGATGAATAATCGAGTGTATATTTCTTTTAGAGGCTGAAATTAAGTATTATGGGCGGATTTGGGTAAGGGTAAATGACCAAAGTGCCCCTAGCCCCTTTATAAACTGAATTAGCATGTGAAACAGTTCCATAATACGCTGACCGACGCATCGCGTCACTATCGCGTCGGTTTACTGCCTCATACAAAAAATGCCATAACTTTTCGTTCGGGTATAGGATTTTGGCAAAATTTGTATCGATGGAAAGCTAATTCAATTATATACAATTTGGGGGGTCTTGATCTGCAAAATTCTACATTTATGATAAGTTATAAACGTTTAAAATAGACCCTTATAGAATTGAATGCCAAACTTTGGACGAATCAAAGGCTCTAAGCTCAACTTTGTTCTAAGTGATTCTTATGAAAATTTTTCACCTCAAAAGCAAATAGAACATGAGGATAAAGATCATAAAACTCATATTTTCATGGGAATCATTTAGATTATAGCTTATACACGTAGGAACGATGGTTCAAAGACTAGCCCAAAAATGCAAGGTATTACATTATCTCTCTCTTGGGATTATTCATCCTTGAATGAGACTGGTTAGACTGAGAGTACTGTACGAGGGTAACTGAGGTCATATTCTGAACATGTATGACTTAGAACATGACTGCATAACCGATTATAAAACATGATACATGAACTGATTATCATGAACTAAACTTATTTTTTGAATACATGCAATGACATGAGAATGATTATAAAGCTGAGATAGAAACAAGAGACTCAACTAATGAGTAACCATTACTTCAAGTTGGATCCTATTTCATGAAGTAAATTGAAAGGTTTAGGACATGAATACTTGGGGTATTACAATAAATCTCCCCCTTGGGGTACTTCTTCCCCCGAATGATACTGACTTGGCTGAAATACCAAGGAAAGACTGAGATGATGCACGAAAAACTTATGGATTGCATCATGACTAAATATCTGGGATATGAAACTGATGCATGATGCATGAACTAAGCTAATTTATAAATTACATGGATGCAAATGAATTACCTCTCAGAATAGCCATATTCATGAGAATTTCAAATAGCATGACTGGATGGGAAGATGGAAAGCCATAGGAACTTGTCTGTCTAACTACTAGACTGGATTGCTGGCTATACGGATTTAATTATACTGAAAGCTTATACTAGCTATACATTCCACTTGTACACCAATATGACATTCAATGCTATCTTCATAACCACACATAAACTTGTAGGCAAATCTCCACAAAAGCATATTTTTCCTTATTTTCTCTAAACCTCTATCCTAAATACCTTGTAGCCTCTCGAAGAAAAGTACAGACGTCTCCGTACCATTCTGTATGACTTTACTAGACACGGCTTCATAAACACCCTAGAACACTTGAACTTTATCCTCCAATACCAAATTTGTAATGACCCGAGACTACCCCTAGTCGTCATACGGTGCTTGGAACCACAAGTGATCCTAATCTAACCCATGAACTAGCATACTGTTAAGCAACTGAATTATAACATAATAAATGGTTATTCTGCTGTGCAAAAATATAATTGTACTGAAAATCTAAAATAAATACAATACTGATAAAGCTTTACAATATGATAAATCTGAAGGAAGAAACATAGATTTACATGACTAACTCTGACTGACATCTATGAAGCCTCTACTATACTGAATATAGATAGTTGGTACATGCTTCCAACTACCACTAATCAATACACACGGAAAAGAAACAAATTGTACATGAACTAAAACTGTCTGGAGTTCCCAAAGTAGTAGAACTTATTACCTGCTAGCTGGAATCTACAACTGTCTGATCATGATATACGGGCTATAATGAGTACCTACATTATGAAACAATATAGCCACACAGACGTATATGTGGATCAGTACTTCTAGAATATAGTGAGTATGCAAGGGTGAATGTAATAAGTAAAATTGATTTCATATGTAATCATAAAATATGCATACTAAGTGTAAGTAGACTCGCCAATAGGCTAGACTAACCTAAAAACTATAATATCTTAAATCATGAGTGAAAAACATTTTCTGATAAGATGGCGAATCTTTTCACTTAGTTTCTGTAAACTTTACTTTAATGATATAAGCATAACTGAAGCTGGGATATGAGAAAACATGGATACTGTATGAATACTTGGTCTGAAACTATATGATGGAGACAAACATAGATTTAGGATTAGAATATACAATCATACTAAGCACGAATGCATATACATACTAACTTATCTAGTTAATTGAATGACTGATAGCTGAATACTAGTTATGTAAACCTAAATTATACTTAGTCTGAATAACTGGACTGGAACTGTAGAGTATTATACATGTGAGGAAGGGATTGACTAAGTAACATGAGATAACTGAGCATGAATTCTTGAAAATTGTATTATCTGGGAAAGTAAAACCAAGTGTATAATATGATACTAAAATAGTTTGTAAATTAAGGTACTGAAATACTGATAACTGAATAACTTATAGCTATACGCTATGGTCAACCAAACTTAAAACTGAACTGAGTAACTAATCTAATTACTGGACTGAGACTATGACTAAGACTATAACTAAGACTGTAATTGAGATTGTAACTGAGACTCTAACTAAGACTTAACTGAGACTGTAACTAAGACTGTAACTGGAACTGAATACTGAATTCTAATAACTGCGTAACTGATAGCTCCGATTACTGATAACTAAGTTACTGATAACTGGGTGACTTTTTTTATAGTTCTGATTCTATAGAACTAAATAAAGTTCTATACTAAGTTGGGTGACTGTATCTGACAGTCTTGATTCTAAAACAAACTAAGGTTTTATAGTAAGTAAAAAACAAAAATTGTAGGAGTGTTCATCTTACCGACATGCCCCAATTTGAACTGAGTTGGGGTTCAACCTGTGACCCTAGTTAGAAGGGTGTTAGAACCTTACCAAGGGATACTAACAATGGCTCTGAGTTAACCCTCTCTGAAAGGAAGCCCTTTCATCAACCATTGCTGGTAGGAAAACTCATATGAGTTATATCAACCCTAGACTGGTAGGAAGACCTCTCAACCTACGCTGGTTATGTAGTTCTGTAATGCAGGGATTGCTACTAAGGATCAAACCCTTTACCGACAGAAATGCCCCCATCCCTAAGTTCCCTCGGTGCTGATTCCTAATCCCAACTGAAATAGACACTGAACTGACTTCTACTCTGTACTAGGCTTGATGGAACTGTTACTAATCATGTTGTCTAACTGAACTAAACTGAGTTCACTAAGTTCTATTAACTGACTGAGTACACTGAATTCTGTTAACTAACGAATACACTGAGTTCTGTAACTGACTAAGTACTACTATACATAACATCACTTAGACTATTCTAAAATATCTGTAAATCTAGGTAAATAACTAGATTCTTGGGTATTACATACCCCAGGACTCGATAGCATTGAATGTAAAACATGGCATGATAATAATAGCATAACAATAGTAGCTTGTTAATAACGCTTTCATTTAGACACTTTGTCAAACACTTGAGAGACATGAACTTTTAAATGAATAGAACCACATGATAATATGTCATGATTATGAACTTGAACATGGAAATATCTTAAACATGGAAGCATAGCATGATTACATGACAAAGATCATGAATTGGGAAATTTGCATGTAATTCACTTGAAATAGGTCATGGGCGTTTCATCAAAACCTATAAAGTTCATAGCTTGAACGTAAGAATGTCATAAACATAAGGGAACAATAGAGTTACATGGCAATGTTCATAGCTTAGGCAGTCATCTTGAAATTGACTTAACATGATATGGGTATTTCATCAAACATTTGGAAGGCATAAATTTAAAACTTGAGAATTTTGCTAAATATCTTGAATTTAGGATATATCATGATATTTACTTGAATAATGCATGGAAAACTCAAATTCATGGAATGGGGAATTCAAAATCTTGCATGAAATCATACATGGGATGAATTGAATTAAAAACATCATGAAAACATGAAATTCAACCTTTCTTGTAAATACAAAAGACCATAAGAATTGAAAAATTCATTCTTTAATAAAAAGTAAAGGATTTTTGGGCTCCATGGGTGAAAGAAGACCCTTAGATGAACTCCCACATACCTTAAAGCTTTAATCTTGAAGGAGAAACACAATCTTAAAAGTATTCTTAAATTAGGAAACTTGAGTTCTTGTTTTTCTTGAGGAAAAATTGATAAAGTTCTTGGTGTTCTTGAGGAGGCTAGGATTTTTCTTAGAAAGAAATGATGAATAATTGAGTGTATATTGCTTTTAGAGGATGAAATTAAGTGTTATGGGTGGATTTGGGTGAGGAGAAGTTACCAAACTACCCCTAGAACTTTTATTCATTGAATTAGCATGTGAAAAAGCTCCATAATGCACCGGCCAATGCATCGCATCGCTATCGCATCGGCTTACTACCTCACACAAAAAATTCCATAACCTTTTGCTCGGGTATTAGATTTTGGAAAAATTTGTATTGTTGGAAAGCTAATTCAATTATCTACAATTTGGTGGGTCTTGATCTGCAAAATTCTATATATATATATAATAAGTTATACAAGTTTAAAGTAGACCCTTATAGAATCAAATGCCAAACTTTGGATGAATCAAAGGCTCTAAGCTCAACTTTGTTCTGTGTGATTCTTATGAAATATTTTCACCTCAAAAGTAAATCAAACATGAGGATAAAGATCATGAAATTCATATTTTCATGGGAATCATTTATATTATAGCTTATACACGTAGGAACGATGGTTCAAAGACTAGCCCAAAAATGTGAGGTATTACATTATCTCCCCCTTGGGAACATTCATCCTCAAATGAGACTAGTTAGACTGAGAGTACTATACAAAGTTAACTGAGATCATATTCTAAACATGTATGACTTGGAACATGACTGCATAACTGATTCTGAAACATGATACATGAACTGAATATCATAAACTGAACTAATTTTTTGAATACATGCAATGACATGAGAATAATTATAAGGCTGAGATAGAAATGAGAGACTCAACTTATGAGTAACCATTACTTCAAGCTGGATCCTATTTCATAAAGTAAATTGAAAGGTTCAGGACATGAATACTCAGGTTATTATAATATATCTCTCCCTTAGGGTACTTGTCCCCCGAATGATACTAACTTGGCTGAAATACTAAGGTAAGATTAAGATGATGAATAAGAAACTTATGGACTGAATCATGACTGAATATTTGGTGTCTAAAACTGATGAATGATCCATGAACTAAGATGAATTTATAAATTAAATGGATACGAATGAATTACCTCTCGAAATAGCCATATTCCTGAGAATTTCCAATAGTATGACTAGATGGAAAGATGAAAGCCAAAGAAACTTTTCTGTCTGACTGCTAGACTAGATTGCTAGCTATACGGACTGGATTATACTGAAAGATTATACTATCTATACATTCCACTTGTACACCAACATGACATTCAAGCCTATCTTCATAACCACACATGAACTTATAGGAAAACCACCACAAAAGAATTTTTTTTCCTCATTTTATCTAGACGTCTATCCTAGAAACTTTCATGCACTAGCCCAAGAAAACAAATATAAAATTTTAACTAATCATGACGTAAGGAGAGATCATTGAATGTTAGAACATGAGGACCTGAAATATAAAAGAATAACTTTGAAACTCAAATGAGGCCTGGGGAATAAACTATCAATGACATGAATTCACTAGAGAGGTCTGAACTGAGGACATACATGGAATAAACTGAATTTCGCTTATCTTTATAAGTGTAGAATGAGTATTTGGATCTAAACATACTGTAAAACATAAGTACATGAGTCATGAGATACATAACCTGAGTTTGGAGTTCATGATTTCATAGAACATGATTTATACTGCTGAGTGAGCTAGAACTCCTTCTACTAGAAACTGTAAGCGTACATGGTTTTCTATAAAGTGCATGGATATGAGCTGTGATGACAGAGATGATATTTTAGGCATGAGTAGATATCATGATGACTGAAAATTTTGTACTGAGATAAGAATAGGTTCGGAGTCGTCCTCCCTTACTTCTTTTCTACACACACTGGCACTACTACTAAAATTTGAGAGCCTGACTTGATTACTTGTTCTATTATTTTCCTCATTAGCTTTAAGCCATCATCTTAAGTCTGTGACCACTTTATTAACTCTAAACTAAACTACAATCACTTTACTCTAGATTCTGGGGTATAATAATGCATATGAATGATAAACTCATCCACACCATCATACTAAATCTCGAATCAACAAACTTAAATTCTTACATACACTATTCAAGCCTACTAATTCAACTTTCATACAACTAGCCCTGTGAATATATAATCTACTCAATCTAGAAAATACTATCCCAACTCTACCACTAATAAACTTCTGGGTTCCTACTTCTAACTCTAAATCACATATTGTAAAAGAGATTCTGAGAAGGAAATCTTAAAGCACATCTGACTTTTGTTTAATGCACGATTTTCAGGAACATGAATAAAAAATTTCAAACTTTAGGACATAAAGGCACTGATGGGATACTTTGTGAGCCAACATGCAATCGCATAACTTTCTATGGGGACTAGCTCAGGAAACACTATCTATAAGGACTTAAACTTTACTGCTTCTATCGCCTCAAAACTAAGGCAGAGTTAGCATGAATAGAGCAAGATGAGGATTTGCATAAATTTCTTAGATAATACTTCTACTGCATGATCTAAGAATTGAAAGAAAGAAAACATTTCCTAAATGCCTTGTAGCCTCTTGAAGAAAAGTACAAACATCTCCATACCATTTCGCAATACTCTACTAGTCACGGCTTTATAGACACCCTAGGACACTTGAAATCTGTGCTCTGATACCAAGTTTGTAATGACCTGAGGCTACCCCTAGTCGTCAGACGGTGCTTGGAACCACAAGTGATCCCAATCTAACCCATGAACTGGCATACTGTTAAGCAACTGAATTATAACATAACAAATGGTTATTCTACTGTGTGAAAATATAATCATACTAAAAATATGGAATAAACACAATACTGATAAAGCATTACAATCTAATAAATTTGAAGGAAGAAACTTAGATTTACATAATTGACTCTGACTGACATCTACAAGCCTCTACTATACTGACTATAGATAGTTGGGATATGCCTCCAACTACCACTAATCAATACATATGGAAAATAAATAAACCGTACATAAAATAAAATTGCCTGGAGTTCCCAAAGTAGGAGAACTTATCAAATGCTGGCTAGAATCTGCCACTGTCTGGTCATGATATGCGGGCTACAATTAGTACTGACATTATGAAACAATGTTACCACACAAACGTATATATGGATCAGTAGTTTTAGAATGTACTGAGTATGAAGGGGTTAATGCAATAAGTAAAACTAATTTCATACGTAATCGTAAAATATGCATGCTAAGTGTAAGTAGACTCACCAATAGGCTGAAATAAATTGAAAATTGAAATATCTTAAAGCATGAGTGACAAATATTTTCTGATAAGATGGTGAATTTCTACACTTAGTTTCTGTAAACTTTACTTTAATGATATAAGCATAACTGAAGCTGGGATATGATAAAACATGGATATTGTATGAATACTTGATTTGAAACTATGTGATAGAGACTGACATAGATTTAGGATATGAATATACAATCACACTGAGCACGAATGCATAAATATACTAACTTATCTGATTAACTAAATGATTGATAATTGAATACTGGGCATGTAAGATTGAATTATACTTAGTCTGAATAACTAGAATAGAACTGTAGAGTATTATGCATATCGGAAAGGGTCTGACTGAGTAACATGAGATAACTGAGTATGAATTTGTGAAAACTATATTATCTAAGAATGCAATACCAAGCATATAATATGATTTTGAAATAGTCTGTAAACTAAGGTACTGAAATATTAATAATTGTACGCTATGGTAAAATAAACTTAAAATTGAACTAAGTTACTAATCTGATTACTGAGCTGAGACTGTGACCTAGACTGTAACTAAGACAGTAACTGAGACTTAACTAAGATTATAACTAAGACTCTAACTAAGATTGTAACTGGAACTGAATACTGAGTTCTAATAACTTAGTAACTGATAGATGCGAATACTGATAACTAAGTTATTGATAACTGGGTGACTATTTCTGACAGTCCTGATACAGTAGAACAAACTGAGTTCTATACTGAGCTGGATGGCTGTATTTGATAGTCCTGATTCTGAAACTGAACTGAGGTTTTATACTTAGTCTAAAACTTAAACTGTGGGAGTGTTCATCTAACCAACATGCCCCAATCTTAACTGAGTTGGGGTCCAACCTGTGACTCCAGTTAAAAGGGTGTTAGCACCTTGCCAAGGGATACTAACAATGGCTATGAATTAACCCTCTTTGATAGGAAGCCCTTTCGTTAACTCTCACTGGTAAGAAAACTCGTACGAGATATTTCAACTCTAGACTGGAAGAAAGACCTCTCAACCTATGATGTCCACATAGTATTGTAAAGCAGGGATTGCTACTAAGGGTCAAACCCTTTACTAAAAGAAATGCCCCCATCCCTGGGTTCACTCGGTGCTAATTCCTACTCTCAACTAAAATAGACACTGCACTGATTTCTACACTACACTAGGCTTGACGAAACTGTTACTGATCGTGTTGTTTAACTAAACTGAACTGAGTTCACTAAGTTCTATTAACTGATTGAGTACACTGAATTTGGTTAACTGACTAAATACACTAAGTTTTGTAACTGACTGGGTACTACTATACATGACATTACTAAGACTATTCTGAAACTACTATAAATCTAGGTAAACAGCTAGATTGTTTGGTATAAGATACCCCCAGGACTCGATAGCATTGAAAGTAAAACATGTCATGATAATAATAGCATAACAATAATAGCTTGTTAACAACGCTTTCATTTAGATATTTTGGCAAACACTTGAGAGGCATGAACTTGTACATGAATGGAACCACATGATAACATGTCATGATTATGAACTTGAACATGAGAATATCTTAAACATGGGAGCATATCATGATTAAATGAATAAGATCATGAATTGGGGAATTCATATATAATTTGCTTGAAATAGGATGTGGGTGTTTCATTAAAACATGTAAAGTTTATAGCTTAAATGTAAGAATGTCTTAAACATGTGGGAATAATAAAGTTACATGGCAAAGTTAATAGCTTGGGCAGTCATCTTGAAATTGACTTAACATGATATGGAAATTTCATCAAACATGTGAAAGGCATGAATTTAGAACATGAAAATATTGCTAAACATCATGAATTTGGGATATATCATGGTATTTAGTTTAATAATGCATTGGAAACTCAAATTCATGGAATGGGGAATTCAAAATCTTGCATGAAATCATACATGGGCTGAATCGAATTAAAAACATCATGAAAACATGAAATTCAACCTTTCTTGAACTTACAAAATACCATAATAATGAAAAAATTCATTCTTTAATTAAAGGAAAAGGATTTTTGGGCTCCATGGGTGAAAGAGGACCCATGTATGAACAACTCCCACATACCTTAAAGCTTTAATCTTGAAGGAGAAACATAATCTTGAAAGCATTCTTGAATTAGGAAACATGAGTTCTTCCTTTTCTTGATGAAAAATTGATGAAGTTCTTGGTGTTTTTGAGTAGGCTAGGGTTTTTCTTTGAGAGAAAAGGTGAATAATTCAGTGTATATTGCTTTTGGAGGCTTAAATTTAGTGTTATGGGCAGATTTGGATGAGGAAAAGTGAACAAAGTGCCCCTAGACCCTTTATAAACTAAATTAGCATGTGAAATAGTTCTGTAATGCGCTGGTCGACACATCGCATCCCTAACGCATCGGCTTACTACCTCACACGAAAAATGCCATAACTTTTCGCTCGAGTATAGGATTTTGGAAAATTTTGTATCCTTGGAAAGCTAATTCAATTATATATAATTTGGTGGGTCTTGATCTACAAAATTCTACGTATATAATAAGTTATAAAAGTTTAAAGTAGACCCTTATAGAATCGAATGCCAGACTTTGGATGAATCAAAGGCTCTAAGCTCAACTTTGTTCTAAGTGATTCTTATGAACATTTTTCACCTCAAAAGCAAATCAAACTTGAGGATAAAGATCATGAAAGTCATATTTTCATGGGAATCATTTAGATTATAGCTTATACATGTAGGAACGACGGTTCAAAGACTAGCCGGAAAATGCGGGGTATTACACTAACTCACGGCTACAACCAAAGCCTTAGCCTCACATATCGGCTTAATATGGGCAAACCAACTATATGGTTACTCATACTTCGCAAATGGTATGAGTGCAATCCCAATTTTTCAATTCTACAGGTACTCAGACTTCCCTTGCATTTATGACCTTGATTCCACAGGTACTCAAAATTCCCTTGCATCTATGACTCAAAACCCAAACACGACGTTTTCCCTTTAAGAATGTCGTCACTTAGTCTATTATAGGGAAACGCTCAACCACATCATCATTAAAAGAAATGAAAAAAACAAAAATAAAAACAAATAAATCATAAAATTTCTATGCTTCACGCATACTAAGTTCAAGTATTTCAAACCAATGAATACACACAAGGATAGGGCCACACCCCAACTATAATACTTGTAGTGACCTCATTACATAATTTAAAATCATAAGAAGGGTTAAAGGGATCCCTAAAACTACATTGATAACCATGTTAAAAGTTGGATAGAGAGGCACAATCGTGGTATGATTGGTTGCATCATAGTGTCGCGATCGCGGCCTGTGGCCCACAATCGTGGTACCTGAGACCATCTGCTCCTCTATTTTATCCTATTTTTTTGCATGGATACTATACTTCAAAACTTGGTTTTCCTTTTTTTTTTGTCTTCCTACCTGCCTCAAAGCACCTACAAAATATTAGAATTTTGTGATTTGTTCAAACATAAATCATGTAAACATAAAAATAATGGGTAGCCTCTCATCAAGCGCTTGGTTTAACATTGTGGCATGACGCCTCTTTAATCCTCATTTATGTCTCCATTAGAGGATTTAAAACTTTTGCCCAACTTTTGATCATTCCATCTTCGATGCTCTTTGGGCAAAAGTAGGGGCATGACAGCATATGTTCTATCATGACACTTCGAAGACTTGAACCGTTTACATAATTTTGTATCAAACTTTTATATGGTCTCGGTGGACAACGGCGAGAGCTCTAGTAGGCCACTACTTGGATATCGTCCTTTAAGATTCTTGGCCTTCAATATTGGGGCTTTAACATGACCATTTGGAAGGTCAAACTCTAAAATATAAGGTAATTTCTCCTTCTCTCAATATTCATCACGTGTTTGGGTGGATTGACTTTCATCAAATCCACCAAGCATAGTGTTAAAACATGGATAGAATGGGTTTTTTCCCTTAATTTTGGAATTGCACTCCATTGGTAATCTTCACCCCGAAATGGACTATAGTCTTCATAAGGAATTTGCTTGGCTTCTTCTTTCGACTCTAGCCCCATTTTTTCCTTTTTGGCATCATCTCTCATGTTTGGTTTGGTTGGTTGGGAAATCAGCGAGGGTTTTTTAATATCAAGCTCATTTAGAAAAGTAGGCATAGTTGTGATATTTAAATAATTAACTTCCATGCCCACAACTTTTATCTTTAAGATTCCCTCTCCAAATGCCCTGTTGGCTTGGAGTATAAGAATTGTTTCCTCCTCAACCGTTGTTGTTAACTCCAAGATACATTGAAGCACTGCTTCAACATCACTATTTCCCATGCTTCGTCTTCGCTTTCTTCGTCATAAGAACTATCAAATCCACAAGAAGAACTATCATTTAAGTTAGCATAACAAGGGTAGGGGGATTTTGCACAATCACTCCAACATCGTAAATCATCCTCCATTGATTTCACCCGTTCCAAGATAAGTTGAAGCATTGCCTCAATACCATTATTTCCATTGCTTCATTTTTACTTTTTGTCATTATAAGACCTATCCAAATCCAAAGAAGAACTAGCAATCGAGTTAGTATAACGGGGGAAGGGGCCATTTGGACAATCACTCCCATGTCTATCTAGACAACCACATAGAGAACAAACATATTCTTTATAAAATTGAGATGGTGCACACATCTCTATCTAGGAAGCATATCTATAATCTTTCCAAAAGTGGGGTCCATTATAATATGGACATGGATTGTCACGATAGGATTTCCAATCGCCGAACTCACATTCATTCTAAGATGCCATAGTAATAAATAAAAAATAAATAAAAATGTACCTAAGGAAAGAAACAAAATAAAATAACAAACAAATATTTACAAGTTTGAACCAAAGAAAGTAAGCTAAAATTTTAAACTGACTCAATATGCCACATTGTTCCTTGGCAACGGCGCAATTTTTAATATCGCTTAACTTACACGTTAATTTGAGTGCAAGTAGGTCGTAGTCAATATAATTACCCAACAAGAGTCAGGGTCGAATCCAGGAGGAACAATGTGAATGGTAATTGAGCAGGTTAGGAATAAAAATTATTCGCTAAGTTCAAACCTATGATACAAGATGGTTTAGGGGTTTTCAATCGTGTTGAATATGAATGCAACTCTTGGGCTTCTAGGGGACTAATTCGAGACTAAGTGCAATTAGAGTGTAATAAAATAAAATGGATCTTGGGAATATGCCTTCCTAGGGACAAGATGTGCATGGGAACATGACAATTCGATGCAAACTCTAATCATTGATGATGTGGTAGGCTAGGTCTAAAGTCCTTAAGGCTAGTTTTTCAACTAAACCATAAAGATGTCACTCATTAACACTTTCAAGTACCTAACGAGTGTGTAATTAAAGCAACCCAATTCCTCAATTAGGCGCCCCTATTTCTAGGATGGAACCCAAGGGATAGTCAACCTCCTAATCACCCTTATGTAAAAGATGGTTAAAAATTGGCAAGACGCACCCATGAATTTTCTACTATTGCTTTGGTTCCCACATCCCTCTTTCAAGGATGATGTGGGTTCCTAAAGTTTACCCAAAACCCTTCTTTCAAGGATGGCTAGGGCTTTCAAGAGCTTGGGACTTTCATCCATCAAACCCATTTAGGCATTTGGGGCTTTCACCCATAAATCCCTACCAATTTAATCAAGCAACAATAGAACCCATCATCAACAAACTAAATTCTACACAAATATATCACAACCCATACACAATTTTGTCCTATTCAAATATAATCCCAAGAGGTAGATCTAGCAAATCAAAATAATAATCTAAACAAATAAGCCAATATGTCTATTGAAGTTATTCATACGAAAAATAAAGAGACAGCAAACCACACTTTAGAATTAAATGAATCTCCAATAGACAAATTCAATCTACACTTAAATGTCACTCTAACAAAAGGGTACAACTCAACCTCTAACTCGTAAGCTCCATTCATGACCAAAACAGTCCATTCTAGTTTAGGTTTTCACTCTATACGGTTGAGTAGTATACAACTCGTAAGCATGGTTACGACAAAAGGATGGCCTTATTGTATGGAGGACAGTATATTACCCGAACATACTGTCTAGGATATGAAAGGGAAGGGTAGAAGGGTATGAGTCGTGACCAAGGGTACGACTCAAGCCCTTCAACCATATCCACTCCAAAGACACAAAAAGGAGTTGCCTTCTCAAGGATTCATGTCTAGGTGTTTCAATTCTTCCCCACTTGGGATCATTTGTCCATGAACAAAGGGTAAAGCAAGCACATACACAAGTTAATTACATCAACATGCATCATGGAAACCTTTACACAAGTTAGAAACAATACACAACAAGGTTACAACACAACACATACCATGATCATCACCAATTAACCAAAAACTTTTTCCAAGGTCACATTCTTGGGTGTTTCAATAAGAATATGAACAAATGACAAGGAGTAAAGAATAAAATTTCCTAAGAATACCCTGTAGCCTCCAAAAGATAGATTACGAACATCTCCACATGGATCCGCGAGAATGTACTAGACACTTAGCTCTTATAACAACACATCGATAAAGCTAGGCTCGAACACCAATTTGTCATGACTCGATTTCTCTAATCATGATAGCGCCTGCTATAACTCACTAATAGGAAAGCCAAATCGTGGTCCAAAACTACTAGTAACGGACTACCAAGAGAAATGAAGAAAGAATATGGAATAAATGAACTAAAAGGCTAAAATATATAAGATAGTCCCAAATCCTAGTGAAATCAGTACAAAAGCTTCTAATATAACAAAACAAACAAAATGAAGTACAAAATAAGTATACTAATACAACTCATCTCTAAATTCAACATAGAGACTAGGCTAGTATATAAAAGGGAGAATAGTACTCTGATGCACACAACAATGATGAGAACACACACTATGATTTGCAGGCTTCAAAAGTGTAGTATGATACAACACGTGGTACTTAGTAGGCAATTATTGACTGAGCTCCAAATATAATACAAATATAAATAGCATGCAAGGAGGAATATATGCTATACTCGAATATCAGTAAACTACAATATAAGGCGAATGCGACCATAAGGATAGTAATTTTATTCAAATCTCAGCAACTAACATAAAAAGTTAACAGAATAGTAAGGATAAGTTACCCTATTCAAAGCATACCCCAAGACCCTAGAATTATAGCGTATATCACTTGCCAATATACAAATAAAGAGTGAAAGAAGGATATTTATAGTAGTATACAAGTCCAAAGAATGGATATACAACATGAGTTAATAAAAGAAGGGAGGGATATAAGGTAATACCATAACTACTAGAGATAGATACAAATACATAACAAGGCTAACTCAAGGGTACTAGCTGATTAATCACACTAGTATCTCCAGGCCTCCTAATCATAGTAGAAACTAGTGATAATATAATCAGGGTCTCTAATCCATACGTATATACCTGAGATAATTACTATTACAAAGCAACTTTAAGAAAATGAATCAGGATATCAAGGGCTGAAGATATAATGCCTAACCAATTGATAATAATGCGTAATAATATTACCGATAGCTAAAAGAACTAGAATCATACCTCAAATCTCAATACTAGTCCAATAATCAACCTGTCACAGACAAACCATAATAACAATAATAATACAAGGTAACCGGCTAGTTCAGACAAACAATACCTAATCGGGCCTTTCATAAACAACAACCTTCGTATGCTGAGAAGGTTCAATAAACACCCAACAAACAACCATCTGAGCCTATACCTATGCAACCCTAAATAAAGCTGATAGATATAAGCTCCACATCATATACTCTGGGCATCACTCATACCTATACCTATGCAACCCCCATAATGCTGATAGATATAGGCGCATACTAGTGAAAGGCAATTCACATACAAGAATAAATGCCAAGACATAATCCATAATACCATAAAGTAACTTAGTGTATAAACTCTTCTCATTAATATCATCATCAATTGTGGACTTTAACCAAAACTCATATCATCAATATCATCATCAATCTCCAAACTTGAATTAAAACTTATATCGTCTATATCATCATCAATTGACTATTCATTCAGTACAAAAATACATATATATATATATATATGAATGAATTCCTAGAACCATGGATTAAAGCGTATAAATCGATAAATCAATTACCCAGGGTAAACTCTAAGTCCTAATTATCATAGGAGAGTAGAAAGGATCTGAATCTCTCACAATCGGGGTACATAGTAGTAGTAAAATTATGGATTGTATCTCGATCAAATCTTTAAGATCATCATTATTACTCTTGAAGGATCAAAAGTTATTCATTAAGATGGTATGGTTCCCATTATGAAGAAAATAGTTTTAAAAGTAAGAAGCGGGAACAAACCCATTTATAGAAAAAGAGTAACAAAACCATATTTTAGTTGGAATCATACCATTTAGCGGTCTAAGTTATCATGATTGTACCGAAAGTACAAAATCTAACACAAATCTTGGACTAAGATGAGCCGGAGGAACCCACTTCTAATTCCAAAAAATCCTTTTTAGACAAGTTCTATCTCGAGCTAGGCTAAGGTATCTAAATTCACATCTAGATGTTGAATAAGCCAAAAATAGCCCTAAATTAGCAATTCATTCCCAAACATGAGCAACTAAGTTAATCCCACCTAAATTTTTGCAACTAAGACTATTTTCCCTAACTTATTCAAATAAGACCAATTCCACTAATCATGATCCCAATACCTAAATCTTATCCCATATATAGAGCAATCTCATATTCATACTACAGATTACCTCTATCTATAAAGAAGGTAATAAGATTATAGAAGTATAATTAGCATTTCAACTTAAGGGTCAAATACCCTTCTAGCCCCCAAACTCACAATTTACACAAAGTCACTATTTTCTACCTAAAATCATATCCTAACACCTCTATCTAACATACAGTATATATAACCACCATCTTAAGAATAAAAAAAGATAAAAGCCTACCTTGATACCGAATTGCAATTATTGAATCATCCATAAATCATCCGTCTTCACTCCACGGTCTTAAAATATTGCCATGCTTTCAAAATTGTAATCTACACATCATGAGGAGACAAATGAGACCCATACTGCTATATACAGGGTCAGGTCAAATTTTGGGTTAAAAATGGGTGAGTGGGGATCGCTAACAAAATCCCAAATTGAACTCATCACGAGGTCCCATGAAGGACAAGAAAGTTGTGCTCAAAAGCTGGGTACAAATGGAGCACAAATCAGGTCTCAAATCAACCCTCAAAGTTAAGGAACTCAAGCCCTAATTTATAAGAATTTTACCAAGAATTGGGAGGGAAATCGAAGGGAAAATCAATGGAAAATGACTAAGAGGAGTTAGGTTATCTTACCTTAACTTATTTGGATGATTCCTCACTTGTTTCTCTCTTTGATCTCTCAATTTGGTGTAAAAATGGTGGAGAATTGATAGAAAGTCTGGTGGCGAAGAGGGCTTTTAAAGCTACCAGGTATCGCTTAAGTGATAACCCTATCAGTTACATGACAATTGCTTATGTTGCTTAAGCGACTCAGCCATTGCTTACGCAATTTGCCAAAATGAGTTGGGTATCGCTTTCACAAACCACTCATCGCTTACGCTATATCCTCTTAAGCGGACAGAGCATCTTAATGCAATCACTAACTAGGCGGTCAGTGTCGCTTAAGCAACAAATAGTCACATACGCGATGACCACATAACCGATCATATTATCACTTAAGAAATTACTCCAATGACCTCATGCACCAGAATTGATATGTCCAGAATGGACTTCAATTGGGCGTTCGGGATTTGTTCAGAAACCCGCGAGCAAATAAAATATGCTACCAAACCAAATTCGATATTGTAGACTCAGTAGAACCATCAAAAATTTCATCCAAGGTTATTTAAAATAAGTGTGAGTCCTATACCAAAAGTTCTATATTTCACATAATCTGCCCAATAGCCCAAAACGTGTTTGGAAGACTCGAGACCTGAACGAATGGTCCCCTTAGCCTAAAATAAATGTCCAGAGCTGATGGCACTATCGAAATTCTCATCCAAGGTCATCTACTAGGAGTTTTGCTCTAAGACCAAATCCTAAACATTGAAAGCTCAAAAATAAGAAAATAAGCCTAAAATCCAAATGAACTATCCGATAACTGAACCAATAGTTTTAGCAAGTCATAAATGACCTATAGCCATTGTGAGAAGCCTCAAAATGCCAAAAATGCATGAAGATTAAGGAAATCACCTAAAGGGTCATTACAACATCCACTACTAAAAGGACTTTCATCTGCAAAAGTCAAAGGATAAAAAGATCACAAAAGTTAAAGTGATGGGGTACTGGGCCTGCATGCTCGGAGCATGACTTCCCATATGACCTCCAACAAGAAATGACACTTCCAAGGGATTTTACCACAAATATCGCTTTTCCAAATAACTTCCACACTTTACTCTCAAACAGCTAAAACTTAACCCCAACCCGTAATGGGCCTCCAACTGAATTAGGGAAGGCTGATGCAAACAAATCTGAACCATGGCACAGTGATACCATACCAATACAAGTACACTCAAATACAAACTAATCTAGGACTAAGGCAAACCAAGGCATGAGTCATACATGCAACTACAAATTCAAATATAACTTTCTTCTGCCTTTCTAAAGCTGATATGCACTCCAAACCAAGTAAAAACTTACCATAGTCTTGTCCGCCCAATCCTATCGTACTAACTTTGAAAAATTAAAGTTGATCCACCATAAATTCATAATAGTAACTATGAGAATAAGCCCATAAGGAGCTACCTGTGCAAGCAAATATAGATAACCAAGATTTACAATCTAAGCCGATGATACAACTTGTTCGGATAATCCTAAAAACTGCTAGCTAGGTGTTTAAAGAGTATCCACTCACCACTAAACCATCCACTCTAGGACGTCCCACCAACTAAGAATAAAACCAAGATGAATCCAACTCAAGCATACTACTCCTATTGAGTAGATCATCCAAAAATACCCATGATAACTAAAAATTAAGGTCGATAATAAAGGAACCATCATCGTGCCAATGGGCTACCATCTAAACACCTATACACCACAATACATCTGAACTGAAGAAAACCAAATAGAGTCTTAGCCAGCCTATAGATAAAATCCTAACTGAGACAAATCTGATAACAAAGGATTCACCCAATATCAATAATTTCCAATTGAATCTCAACACCAAGGCTAAACCACACTATCGTAACTATCAACACGGATTATGTAGATAGGAAAGCATCCACACTCCAAATCTATCATAACCTCCAAGACATCATTCCAAGGTATCAAATCCAAAACTGAGCCAAAAAGTCTGAACTAAGGTCAAATACTCAAATTGACTTTATTATCCAAATCAGATATATCTTTACTGAATCATGTCAGAACCAGAACCAAAACTAAAATGTAGTTGAAAAAATAAATCACCACGAAGCATAAATCATCAACTAAAAACACAAGTAATCAACTTCATATCTACTAGAAGTCATGAACGACCAAAATATACTTAAGAACTCACCAAGGTTGCAAACCACACTAGTAATAACAAAACTCTAGCAACTCGAAGAAATGCAACTTTTGCCAGAAACTAATCAATTTAACACTCCATCTCGGCAAACAATACCCATGGGCACATTAACTAAGGAGAATCACTCCACCAAGTCTTATTAGGCCGAACAAAATCTAAAAAAAGGATTTCTTGAATCCACCCAAATAGGACAATATTAATTCAATAAACCCATGAATCATATTTCCAAAAAAAGAAAGAACCAAAACTCGACACCAAAGCCAAGGTCAAGACCACTATCGGTAGATGAATTGAGTAACTCAAAGTAACGAATATCCAAATTGCTAACTTAAGAAGCAGTCATAGGAAAGATCACCTATCTCTAAATCTTTAACTCTATTAGAACAAGCACTACATAATAGAAAAAACATCATATCCAGCTCCACACCAATACCAAAAGCTAACCATCACCAGGAGATAAACCAAATAAATCAAAAATATGAATCCAAGACTTTTCAACATTAACATCAAACCCACTATTGGGCTATGAACTTGCCAAATCGAAAGAACATACCCAAACTGATCAACCTAAATAATGGGTTACATAGAGAAGTATAGCCAAAGAAAAAACCTTCACAACCCAAGAGGTAAATACAAGAATCTCAAACCCAGAAATGAACACTCTAGCCAATTGCCATCTCTAGAACCATAATAGAACCATGGAAGGCCAACATACATTTACAGCCATAAGTAACTCTACAACTAATATATTACAACAAAAAATAGAAATGATGATCTCACCTCACTACAACATAGAAATTATTCAACCAAGCTAGCCATCAAAGCCAAAAATAAGAATAGTAAGAAAGAAAATTCTAACTAGATAATGCTAGAAATCTTCCAAGAAAGGATCGATTAACATCAAACAATGATAATAATAATAATAATACACACATCAGTATCGGGAGTAATTTATACCAAACATGAACATCAATAACGAGTACCACTCTAGGGCTATAAGAAGACCAATGTGCCACGGTAAATAAGACTCGAACCCAAATGCTTCACCCATAGGGAGAAAATATCAACACAGATATACTTTATCTACTACTAAGAAAATCATCAATAGGATAGTCATATAATCATGAACTCAATATCAAGGTACACAACAACCAATATAAACCTACCAAGGCATATAATCACCAATGGGTATGAGGACCCCAATACATATAAATAAAGAGGTAACTATAGGATATAAAAGTGCACCAATCATGATGGAATCCAAAGTACTATTCCTAACGTGCCCATGGGAGAATGAATCTGAGAGGTTTTAAAATCAAACTGAGCATCTAAATTATCAAGACGCTAAATGCACTGGCTTTAACTAAAGGTGCCACAACACTAAAATTCTGATCTGAATAAGCTGAATGAATACTACTCCCATGTCGAGAACACCCTTTAGACCAGTGACTAGTCTCTCTGCAGTCATAGAAGATTGCTACTTCTTTAGCTTGCGAGAAACATGAGCTAATCCCAACTAGCTAACTAACTAACATCGAGGGCACTCCCTACTAAAATGACCATCGTCCCTACAATCATAATACACCTTAGGAACTCTAGGATGGTGGGGTACACATGTTAACTATGTTTGAGCAACCAACTCACGTTTGGGACACTCTCTAAAACAATGAAAAATTTGGCCACAATTGCAGTAAGCTCCTAAAATACTCTGAGGTACTGCCCCTTCTGATCCAAAATGGCCATTCTAGCCTAAAGAACTATACTAGATACTTTGCAAAGTCCGATGACAACTCTACCACTACGAATGCCATGACTAACCTGAGTTTCACCCATAGTTGGAAATGCTATATGCATAGGATGGATAGTCTGCAAGTGGAGCTGACCTCAATCGAAAAGATCCTCATTTCCAAATAGAATATCAATAGCACTATACTGGTGACATGGCCTCATAACTCCACCTCTAAAAGTTTTAATTTATGCTCTTTTTATGGCCCTTACATTGTCAACAACCTGAGAGAAAAAAGACCTAGCTGCTATCAAATACTTTGATACTAAATAGAGTAGCAATGCTAATCCTCTAATAAATTCATGCACTATGTCATGATCTAAAGGAATAACATAGGAATATGCCTGGCCCACTCTAGAAATCTAATCTCATACTCTAAAATTATCAATAAACCCTGTTGAACACCAACAAAACTTAGCTATGCTTAATAACTACTCGATGAACTGAATGGCATCCCTAGCTATGAGGTAAAAACAAAAAGTCTTGGGATCCCTAATGTTGAACCTCAAAATGTTGAAGAAATTGTAAACCCTACTAGAGCCTAAGCTGGTCCTAAATCCTCTGATTGACATTGAAAAAATTTGACATCCATCCTTAACTCCTTGGTCTGACACTGTATTAAAGCTCTAGAAAATGCATGCTAAAGACCCATTCACACCTATCAACAACTTTGCATTGTCTATTTGGGACAAAATAGAGTCAAAGAATGTACTTGAGGCTCATATTAATATAGACACACAACAAGGATCCAAGAACAAAATTTCCTAAGAATGCCCTTTAGCCTCCAAAATATAAGTTACAAATGTCTCTGCGCCGATCTGTGAGACTCTACTACACACTTAGCTCTTGTACCAACATACCGATAAACCTAGGCTCTAATACCAATTTGTTATGACTTTATTTCTCAAGTCATAATGATGACTACTATAACCTACCAGTAGATAAGTCAACTAGTAGTCCAAAAATACTAGTAATAAACTACTAAGAAAAATGGAGGAAGAATGCAGAATAAATGAACTAGAAGTCTAAAATACATATGATAGTCCCAAAACCTGGTGGAATAAATATGAGAGCTTTTAATATAACAAGACTGACAAAATAAAGTACAAAATAAATGTACTGATATAACTCATCTCTGAATTTAACATAGAGACTAGTCTAGTACATAAGACGGAGAATAGCAATACTCTGAATGCTAGAAGCTCACCCTATGTCTCCAAACCATATCTTCTCTGCAAAATAAACACAACAACAATGAGAACCAACACTATAATCTATAGGCTACAGAAGTGTTGTATAAGTACCAACATGTCGTACTCAGTAGGCAATTACCGACAGAGCTCAAAGGTAATTCAATTATAAATAGCATGCAAGCAGGAATGTAAACTACACCCAAATATCCAACAAACTATAAAACAAAGATATTGAGTCCATAAGGATGGCTATTTTATTCAAATCAAAGCAACTAACAGAATAGGCTAATGGAATAGTAAGGAAAAGTTACCTTATTCAAATCTTACTTTGAGACCCTAGCATTATACCGTATACCACTGGTCAATATACGAAAAAAGAGTGGAAAAAAGAAATGTATAGCAGCATATAAGGCCAAAGAATGGATATACAACATGAGTAAATGAAAAAAGAAAGGGATACATAGTAATACCATAACTACTTTAGATAGATATATACCTAACAAGGCTAACTCATGGGTACTAGCTAAGTAATCATACTAGCATCTCCAAGCATCCTAATCATAGTAGGAACTAGTGCTAATATAATCAACAAATAGGATACTAGGGTCTTAAGACATAATGTCTAACCAATGGATAATCGTGCACAATAATATTATTGTAAGATAAAAAAAACTAGAATTATGCATCAAATCTCAATACCAGTCCCATAATAAACCTGTCACAAACTAACTATAATAATAATAATAACAATACAAGGTATCCGGCTAGTCTTGAGAAATAATACCTAACTAGGACTTTCATAAACCACCACCATTATAGGCTCAGAAGGTTCAATCAATACTCAACAAATAATCGCTCGAGCCTAACCTATGCAACCCCCTATTAGGATGATAGATAAAAGCTCCATACAATATACTATGAGCATCACTCATACCTATACCTATGCAATCCCTCAAAAGGATAATATATATGATCCCCACACAATATACTATGAGAAACACTCATACCTATACCTATGCAACCCTCCATAAGTCTAATAGATATAGGCATATACTGATGATAGATAATACACTTGTAAGAATGAATACCAAGTCATAATCTATAATACCATAATCAATCTAAATACCACAAAGTCACTCATTGTATAAACTCATCTCACCAATATCATCATCAATCACCAAACTTGAACCAAAGCTCATATAATAAATATTATCATCAATCGCTGGACTAAAAGTAGAACTCATGCCATCAATGTCATCATTAATTGACTATTCATTTAATACCTAAGATATATAGAGATAGAACCACGGATAAAAGAGTGTAAATCCAAAATCTATGGTGCGAGATAAACTCTGAGACTAACTGGATAAAAGAGTATAAATCCAAAATCTATCACTTAAGGTAAGTTCTAAGACTAAATCATCATAGGAGTATAGAAAAATTTGTAATCTCTCGTGACCGAGGTAAATGGTATTAGTAAAATTATAGACTAAAGTCTATCTTAGTTAAATCTCTAAGATCATCATTATTAGTCTCAAAGTCTCATAAGTTATTCATTAATATGGTACGATTTCCATTATGAAGAAAACTATTTTAAAAGTGAGAAGTGGGAATAAATCCCTTTTTAGAAAAAGTGTAATAAAACCATATTTTATTTGGAATCGTACACCTGCCATCTAAGAAATTATGATTTTACTACAACAACAACGACAAACCCAGTGTGTTCCCATAAAGTGGGGTCTGGGGAGAGTAAGATGTACTCAGTCTATACCACAACCTCCAAAGAAATAGAGAGGTTATTTTTGATAGACCCCCAGCTCAAGATAAAGAACAGGAGGCAAGGAGATGGATTACATAACTGAAAGTACAAAATTTAACACAAGTCTTGGCCTAAGGTGGGCTGGAGAAGCCTACTTCTTATCCCCAAAAATCCTTTTTAGACAAGATCTACCTCGGGCTAGACTAAGGTATTGAAAGTCACTTCTAGATGTTGAATAAGCCATAAATAGCCCTAAGACAGCAATTCATTTCCAAACATGAGCAACTAAGTTAATCCCACCTAAATAATAGCAACTAATGTAATTTTCTCTAACTTAGGCAAATAAGACTAATTTCACTAATCATGCTTCTAATACCTAAATCCCATCCCATATCTAGAATAATATCATAATCATACTACGAATTATCTCTATCTATAAAGAAGGTAATAGAATTATAGAAGTATAATAAGTATTTTATCTTAAATATCAAATACCCTTCTTGCCCCCAAACTCACAATTTATACTAAGTCATGGTGTTCTACCCATAATCATATCCTAACACCCCTATCTAACATGAAATATATATAAACACTATATCAATAATAAAAGTAGACAAAAGTCTATCTTGATGCCAAATCACAATAATTGAATTGTCCAAAAACTATTCGTCTTTACTCGATGATCTCAAAATGTCATCGTACTATCAAAATCATTATCTACACATCATTAGGAGTCAAATAAGTCCTATATTGCTATATAAAGGGTCAGGTCAAATTTTAGGTTACGAACAAGTCTGTGCGGCCTGTAATAGAATCCAAAATTAAACTCGTCATGAGATCTCTCAAAGTAAATGGAAGTTTTTCTCAAAAGTTGAGCACTAACGGAGCTCAAATTGGGTCTCAAATCAAACCTCAAAGTTTAGAAACTCAAGCCATAATTTCTATGAATTTTACTAAGAATTTAGAGGGAAATCAAAGGATAAATCAATGGTAAATGACCAAGAAGAGTTAGGTTAGCATACCTTAACTTATTTGAGTGATTCCTTACTTTTTTCTCTTTGAGCTCTCAATTTGGTGTAAAAATAATGAAAGAATTAATAGAAAATAGGGTACGGAAGAGGGCTTTTAAAGCTATTTGGTGTCGCTTAAGAGACAACCCTGTCTTTTATGAGATAGTCGCTTAAGCTACTCAGTCATCGCTTACACGATCTATCAATATAGGTTGGATATTGCATTTATGAACCCCTTATCACTTATGTGATATCTGCTTAAGTGGACTGAGCGTCACATATGCAATTACTGACCAGGTGGTTAGTGTCACTTTTGTAACAAACAACTGCATATGTGATGATTGCGTAAGCGATCATATTATCATTTAAGCAGTCACACCAGTGACATAATGCACTAGATTTGGTATGCCAGAATGAACTTTGATCGGGTGTTTGATATTTATTCAAAACCTCATTTGCATAAAAATAAATATATTTCCATACCAAATTTGATATTCCAAACTCAATGAAACTATCAATACCTTTATCTGAGGTCGTTTTAACTAAGTATGTAGCACACATATATAGATTTATTTTTCACATAATCTACCTAATAGTTCAAACCAAGTTTGAAAGCATCATTACCTGAACCAAAGGACCTCCTAGCATAAAATTAATGTTTTAGAGATAAAGGTGATGATAGAATTCTAATTCAAGGTCATCTGCTTGGTGTTTTGGTCTGAGACCAAATCCTAAACAGCGAAAGTTCCAAAATAGAGAAATGAGCCTAAAATCCCAACAAACTATTCGATAATCAAACTAATAGTTTCGGTAATTCATAAATGACCTATAACTATTATGGAAAGGCTCAAAATATCAAGAATACAGTCTGTTAGAGCTTGAAAAGAGGTCCCAAACTTAGATTAAGCTAAGTATTTATACTTAGAAGTATTTTGACCTTCGTAAGTTGGAGATCCTATTTCACGACCCTTATGACCTTAAAATATCAATTTTTAGGTTAATTCATGATCAGGAATGTTAGTAGGTCTCTTCGAGTGAGTTTTGGATTTTTTGAACCTTGTTTAAACCATGTTCAAGAGACCAAAATAGTGGGTCAATGCAATCGTAATGCATCACACTGCCCATTGCATCGACAGATAATTTCTCCCCCAGCTTTCAGTGCAATTCCAGTGAACCAATGCAAACTCGACATGGCGTGTTGTCCATCGCATCATGCCATTGATGCAGTGCATCAATTTATGCATCACTGGGAATGGTTTTTGCTCTTTTAATTTCAGATCTAGAGGGGTAAATGGGTCCTTATTCCACTTCTATTCATCCCCAAAAACACGAAATTAAGTCATTCTTATGGCTAAAACACTCATTCTCTCTAAAATCCTCTCAAGAACAAACTCTAAGGGATCTAATTTCAAATTTAAGATTCAAGAATGCACCATCAATCTTTACAAATTCAAGCACCAAGGTATGTTAGGTGTTCATCCAAGGGTTTTCTGCCCACCCTTGGAGTTCAAGAAACTCTTTTGAACTGTAAGTTAATTGATTTTAAGAATTCCATATGGGATTTGAGTGTATTCATGATTATGATGTTAATTGTGTTCTAATCCATGGTTTATTCCAAGTTTCATATGAAAATATTTTTCATGTGAATTCATGTTAAAAGCCCTTGATTTTTGAATTGGGATTTGAAATTATGATGCCTACATGTTGTTTATTATCATATGCATAGATTATGTTCCCCAAGTGCTTGATAAATTGCTCATGTGAATTAACAGTGAAAATTATTAAAGCTTATATCTTACAAGTGTATGATAGAATGCCTTTATGAATGAGTTGTGAGCAAATGAACATTGTGATGCTTTTCAAGTTTATGCTATTCTTTACTTTTCATGCTATCGAGTCCTGGGGGTATTTAATACCCAAAAATATGACTACTTAACTAGATTACAGTAGTTATAGAACAGTCCCAGTAATGTCACAAATAGTAGTACTCAGTAATCAGTCTTAGTTTAGTATATAGTTTAGAACTCAGTAGTATTCGGTCTGTATAGAACTCAGCATATTCAGTCGGCAAATAGGACTCAGAACACTCAATTAGTTACAATACTCAATGAACTCAATCTATTTTAGTTAGTTAACATGATCGATAACAGTTCTGTCTAGCCTAGAACAGTTTAGAAATCAGTTCAGTGTCTTTCAGTTGAGAGTAGGATTTAGCACCAAGTGAGTGTAGGGATGACGGTTTCCCCATTAAAGAGGAAGAGTTGTTAGTAGCAATCCCTGTACTCCAGAACTGCATATCTAGTGTAAGACGAGGAGTCACCCATCAGACTAGGCTTGACTACCTCTCAGGGGTCACCCATTTTATTTGGCTTAACTCCGTCTAGGTGTCACTCGTCAGTTAGTCTTGGCATCCAAGTCTTCCAGTGTTAGTACCCGTGTCATGTTATTAGCACCCTTTCAACTGTTAGACCTCTATCAGTTTAGATTTGGGGCATATCAGTTAGATGATTACCTCTCACAATTTCAATTTTAATATCAATATAGAACTCAGTTCAGTTCTACAAAATCAAGACTGTCACACACAGTCACCCAGCTTAGTATAGAACTCAGTTCAGTTCTATAGAATCAGTACTATAAGAAATCGTTACTTAGTTAGTACTATTATATTTATCAATAAACTCAATTATTAGTCTTTCAGTTATCAGAACTCAGTATCCAGTATTACTATGATCTCAGACATAGTATATGTAGATATGAGCATAGTATTACACAATCAGTGTTTCATCAGTTTTAGTTATACATATACTCTTATTCAGTTAAATCCATACTATACACTCAATTATTGTTCATGCATATGAACCCTAGCATATCAGCCTACCTTACTTAGCATACCAGTACATTCAAATTACTGACGCATACCTTTTCTTTTGCGCTATGATATTTTGTATCGTAGGTTCAGACGCACGGGCTCCTAATCTTACATAGCAGCCCAGACTATCAGCAGTAGTTTTAGCAGTGAGTCCTCATCTATAGAGGGCATTCTTTTATTTTAGTTATCAATTTATCAGTAGTTCAGTAGTTGGAGTTTGTTGCGGGCTTATCCTATCAACTCCATATTTCCTACAGTTCAGTTAGAGGCTTTTCAGACTAAACTTTCAGACAGTATTCAATTGAACAAATTACTACAACAATTGGTATTCTTTATTAGTATTTTAGGTTTTGAACCTTATGGCATTTTAGCCTACTTTTCCATATTTATTATAGTATTATTATTTAGTGCTCATAGTAGATATCAGACATGGGTTAGCTTATGGTCCTTTAGGGTCATAGGCATCATGTAGCACTTGGGGTACAGACTCGGGGTATTACAAACTTAGTATTAGAGCTTAACGTTCAACAGAGTTCTAGGGAGTCTAAAAGTCGCATCAAGTAGAGTTTTGTGCATAGGTGTGTAGTGCTCCACACTTATGGACAGGAGGCTATAAGATGTTTTAGGAAAAGTTTCCCTTCTTTTAGTATTCATGTCGTATGAGTGATAATGAGCTCTAGTTAAACTCTCTATGTAATTCATCTCTTCCTCATGCTTCCAGAACATGCCTCCCCAAAAAGCTAATTGTAGAAGGAATGAAAACCAGCCAGCTCCTCTGCTTGTTCAGGCAGATCACTTAAATAAGCATGTCTCTCACATTGAATTTAGAGATTCTTTCACTACCTTAGCTTATTCAGTAGCTGCTCAGAATAATTTGTAGACTGTTGTCCTATCTAGGTTTTTAACTTACACTCGGCAGAGTGAGAAAGGGGGCATAGAAAGAATAAAAGGGCTAGAACAAATAATTTTTAGCCAAGATTAGGTAGTAGTAACCGCTCCCAATTTTGTCAGAGCTTCTCAGCCCTAGTTTTACCTTCAATCAGAGCCCAGTGCCTAAGTCTAAGAATAACAGTCAAGATAAAGCACTAGGCTCTAAGTCATAAGGTAGTGGGAAGGGTGTTCGTACTAATCCGCTTTGCAGAGAATATGGTAAGAACTATAAGAGAGTGCGTAGAGCTGGCAGTGATATTTGATTTGGATGTGGCAAGACAGGTCATAGAATTAGAGATTTTCTTCAATCAAGTTCACAGGGTCAGTACAATCATCTCTTAGCTCAGTTCGGTCGCTCGAATCAGTAGGGTTCCACTTTCAGTGCCACTAGTGGGCAACGCCCAAACAGGCTTTATGCACTTCAGTCCAGACAGGATTAGGAAAATTCCCCTGATGTGGTCACTGGTATGTTACAAATCTTTTATTTATATATTTATGCCATATTGGATCCAGGAGATTTTTTGTCTCTGGTAACTCCTTACATAGCAGTCAATTTTAAAGTCAAACTAGAAATCTTAACAAAACTTTTTTGGTGCCTACCCCAGTAAGTAAATCTATTCCAGCCAGACGAGTATACAGAAATTGCTCAGTTAAAGTATTTCAAAAAATCCCTTTAGTTGATTTTAGTAATAGAGTTATTCCATTCCAATTTCTTGATGGGCCAATCATTGAGTGAAAGGGTAGTAGCTTAGTTCCAGTTGATTTAAGCTTGAATTTTTAAATTGAACCAGTAGAAAGAAAAGTTGGGAATTCTAAGTTAGTCAGTGTTGAGGTTGCTATATAATGATTATTGGGGCAATAGAAAGCTAAGAATCGTGTATTATAAGAAAGTAATAGCAGTGGACCTTACAGTATCAGGTGTAGTCCTTTAGAATAAGTTTAGTGTTTAAGAGTATTGTCATATCTCACGCTCTATAGTAAAGTAGTTTCAGTTTGATTTAAAGTTTATTAAATGGTTCATAGACTTAAAATAATGGCTTTAAGCTGAGGGGGAGATGGTAGAACAAGTAACTAAGTCAGGCTTCAGAATTTTAGTAGTAATATCAATATGTGTAGAAAAGCAATGGGAAGGGATGATGCCCAACCCGTCCTTACCTCAGTGCAAGGTTTAGCACTTCAGCTATCATGATATCTATTCATACCTTACATGTCAGCTTTATGATCATAGCTCATATTTGTGCATATGATCGAAAATCACGTATGCTTACCGTTTCTATTATAAGGAGTTCCAGTTTACTCAGTGTTATGAATCATGTTCCATGAATATAGAAGCTCCAAACTCAGGTCATACAGCTCATGACTAATGTACTCATGCTTTACGGTATGCTTAGTTCCTCTTAGTCATGCTACACTCCTAACGGTCGGCTAAATTTAGATTATATCAGGTATATCCTAAGTTTAGATCTCTTGATAAATCCGTGGTGTTGATATTCTATTCCTCAGGCCTCAGTTAAGTGTCGAGTTTGGCATAGTATTTATTCACTCTTCAGGTCCTCATGTTTTAACCCTTTAATGAACTCTCCTTATGAAATGATGTAGTGATGAGCAATTGCTTAAATGGGAAAGAGTAAATATTTCATGATAAGGAAATATTTTTGCATGCTTGTTTTACGCAAGGTGGTAGTTATGAAAATAGTCCTGGATGCCATGTTAGTATGCTAAGTAAATGGCTAGCAAGAAGTTGTATTTAGTAGTTAAAGGGAGGGAAATTAGAAATTTTCATGAGATAAAAAGTTGAGAAAATACCGAGTGTGAATGTCTATTGAGATCCTCGATTTTTGTCAGTATACATCACGTAGTTATCAGAACCCAATATTCAGTTCCAGTATGAGTCTCAGTTACAATCTCAGTATAGTCTCAGTTACCGTCTTAGTTATAGTCTCAGTCGAGTAATCAGATGAGCATCTCAGTTCAATTTCTGGTTTGCTTGACCATAGCATATAGTTATCAGTATTTAAGTACCTCAGTTTACAGACTATTCAGAATCATGTTATACGTTTGGTCTTGCATTCTCAAATAACAAAGTTTTCATGAATTCATGCTCAGTTATCTCATGTTACTCAGTCAGTCCTTATCGCATATGCATAATACTCTACAGTTCAATCCTACATAACCAGTATTCATCTATCAGTCACTCAGTTAATCAAATAATTTAGTATATTTATGCATTCATGCTCAGTGTCCATATGAATATTTTCAGTTGCCTCAAGTGAAATGCAGTGTTGAAGTAGAAATTCTAGTTAAGGGAATAGTTGATAAATATGGCTAAGACTGCAAGTTAGTAGTTGCAAAGTATAAGGCTTAGTAACTCTATCTTAGATGACATTTCGTAGTCCTTGCTCCATATTACAAAATTGTAGCCACGTGGTGATTTCTTATCCAGATGTCTTATTCAGACCATGTCAAGATTTCATTGCTCCCTAATGTCAGTAGAATTTTATAGAAAGAGTGTCAGGAAATGCTCCAGTTGAGTATAAGTTTTCAGTATGAGTTAGTCCGTAAAGCGAGCAATTCAGTTTAGCAGTCAGGTGGACAAGCTTGTGTGGTTTCCCATCTTTCCACCCAGTCGTCCTATCCAAAGTCTTATGAATATAACTTTTCTAGAATGGAGCATTCTGGTAGTTACAAGTTCAACTCAGTTCATGTATCATGCCTCAGTTTCAAATCCCAGATATTCAGTCATGATTCAGCTAGTAGGTGCCCTGTACATTGTCCCGGTATTTCCTCAGTAGCTCAGCTAAGTCAGCATCCTTCAAGGGACATAATGTCTCAAGGAGGAGATGCACTATAATTCCCCAAGCTTCCATGATCTAAACCTTCCATTTCTCTTTATATAACGAATACAGTTTAGAGTAGAGAGTACTCATAAGTTGACTCTCAAGTTCCAATCTCAGCCATAAGCAATCTATTCAGGGGCTCAGTTCAGTTCATGACATTTTAGGCTCAATTATGTTCTCACGTTTCCATTTATGCGTGTTTATTAAATGATCTCGAGTTTAATATTTGCGATTTTATTTCCTGAGAATCTCTCCCTTAAAGGGAATGAAAAGGCTCGGCAAGTAAGGAAAACTCAGTCCTCGATATGTTGGTCCTTACCGAATTCTTGGTCTCTTTGAAAAAGTATTTTACGAGCTTTAGTTGCCTCCAGATTTAGCTTCAGTACATCCGGTGTTCCGCATCTCCTTGCTTAAGAAGTGCATAGGTGACCCAACAGTTGTATTCCCTATACAGGGTATAGATATTCAGAATAGTATCTCTTATGAAGAGATCCCAGTAGAAATCCTCTATCATTAAGTTTGCAGACTGAGGAACAAAGAAGTTTCACTAGTCAAAGTTCTTTGGCAAAATCAGTTCGTTGACGGAGCTACTTAGAAGCAGAAGCAGATATGAGAATCAAGTATCCTCACCTCTTCTCCACAAACTCAGACTCAACTCAAAGTAACAGTCTTTCTTAGATTGTCTTAGTTCCATGTTCAATTAAAATTATAAACTTGGTATCCATTACCGTTGCATATTTAGTCATGCATTCAAGAATCAATTTAGTCATGTACTCATGCATCAGATATGCATATTCAGTATGAAAAACTCAGCTTATCAGTACTTTCAGTAATGTATTCCATGCATCAGATATGCATGTTCAGTGTATAAACTCAGTCCATCAGTATTTCTCAGCATAATCAGTCTCATTCGAGGACAAATATTCCTAAAGGGAAGATATTGTAAGACCCCAAAAAATTCTAAGCTTAACTCAGTCCGTTAAAGCTTGAAAAGAGGTCCCAGACTTAGAAAATTTTAGCTAAGTGTTTATACATAGAAGTATTTTGGCCTTCGTAAGTTGGCGATCCTATTTCATGACCCTTATGACCTTAAAATATTGATTTTTACGTTGATTCATGATGAGGAATATTAGTAGGTCACTTCGGGTGAGTTTTGGATTTTTTGAACCTTGTTTGCTCCATGTTCAGGTGACCAAAATAGTGGGTCAACGTGATCTCGATGCGTCGTATCTCCCATCGCATCAATGGATAATTTCTCCCCCAACTTTCAGTGCAATTCCAGTAAACCAATGCGAACTTGATCCAGTGCATTGTCCATCGCATCGATGCCATCATTGCAGTGCATTGTTCTGCGCATCACTGGTCATAAGCTCTTTTAATTCCGCATCCAGAGGGGTAAATGCGTCTTTATCCCACTTCTATTTAGCCCCAAAAACATAAAATTAAGTCATTCTTAGGGATAAAACACTCACTCTCTCTAAAATTATCTCAAGAACAAACCCTAGGAGATCTAATTTCAAATTTAAGATTCAAGAACGCACCATCAATCTTTATGGATTAAAGCACCAAGGTATGTTAGATGTTCATCCAAGGGTTTCCTTCCATCCTTGGAGTTCAAGAAACTCTTTTAAACTACAAGTTATTTGATTTCAAGAATTCCATGTGGGATTTGATTGTTCATGATTATGAAGTTAATTGTGTTCTAATTTATGGTTTTTCCAAGTTTCATGTGAAAATATTTATCATGTGTGTAGTATCATGTGAATTCATGTTAAAAGCCCTTGATTTTTGAATTGGGATTTGAAATTATGATGCCTACATGTTGTTTATCATCATATGCATATATTATGTTCCCCAAGTGCTTGATAAATTGGTCATGTGAATTAAATGGGAAAATCATGACATACTAGCATATATGCAAGCTTATATCTTACAACTGTTTGATAGAATGCCTCTATGAATGAGTTATGAGCAAATGAATATTGTGATATTTTTCAAGTTTATGTTATGCTTTACTTTTCATGCTATTGAGTCCTGGGGTATTCAATACCCAAAAATCTAGCTACTTACCTAGAGTTACAGTAGTTACAAAACAGTCTCAGTTGTGTCAGAAATAGTAGTACTCAGTAATCAGTCATAGTCTCAGTCCAGTATAAAGTTCAGAACTCAATAATATTTAGTTAGTATAGAACTCAGTATATTCAGTCAGCAAATAGGACTCAAGACACTCAATTAGTTATAGTACTCAGTCCAGTTCAGTCAGTTAACACAATTAGTAATAGTTCAATCTAGGCTAGAACAGTTTAGAAATTAGTTCATTATCTTTCAGTTGGGAGTAGGATTTAGCACCAAGCGAGTGCAGGGATGAATACTTCCCCATTATAGAGATAGAGTCATTAGTAGCAATCCTTGTACTCTAGAACTGCATAGCCAGTGCAGGATGAGGAGTCACCCATCAGATTAGGCTTGACTACCTCCCAGGGGTCACCCGTTAGATTAGGCTTAAATCCGCCCAGGTGTCACCATGAGTTAGGCTTGGCATCCTGGTCTTCCAGTGTTAGTACCCATGGCATGGAATTACCACCCTTCCAATTGAGGTCATAGGTTGGACCCCTATCAGCTCAAATTTAGGGTATGTCAATTAGATGATTACCTCCCACAATTTCAGTTTCAGTCTTAGTATAGAATTCAATTCAGTTCTACAGAATCAAGACTGCCTAACACAGTTACCCAGCTCAGTATAGAACTCAGTTCAGTTCTACAGAATTAGGACTATAAAAAATAGTCACTCAGTTAGCAGTATTACAGTTATTAGTAAACTTAGTTATCAGTTTTTCAGTTATCAAAACTCAGTATCCAGTGTTACTATGATCTCAGACACAGTATATGTAGATATATGCATAGTATTGCACAATCAGTGTTTCATCAGTTTTAGTTATACATGTACTCTCATTCAGTTGTATCCATGCCATTCAGTCAGTTATTGTTTATGCATATGAACCCTTACATATCAGCCTACCTCACTTAGCATACCAGTACATTCAAAGTACTGGTGTATACCTTTACTTTTGCACTATGATATTTTATATCATAGGTTCAGACGCACCGTCTCCTGATCGTACTTAGCAGCTCGGACTACCAGCAGCAATTTTAGTAGTAAGTCCTCATCTAGTGAGGGAATGGTTTTATTTTAGTTATCAGTTTATCAATAGTTCAGTCGTTGGAGTTAGTTGGAGGCTTGTCCCATCAACTCCACTTTTCAGACCGTTCAATTGGAGGTTTTTCAGACTAAATTTTCAGACAGTATTCAGCTGTACGAATTATTACTACAGTTGGTATTCTTTATTAGTATTTTTGGTTTTGAACCTTATGGTATTTCAGCCTATTTTTCCATTGTATTACAGTATTATTATTTAGTGCTTATTGCAGATATCAAACATGGGTTAGCTTGTGGTCCTTTAGGGTCATAGGCACCATGTAGCATCCAGGGTACAGACTCAAGGTGTTACAATTATGATGTTTCTATTTTGTATCATTTAGTCAAAGTAAACATAGTAATGATGCCTTAAGTCAAAAAGCCTATGAGTACGGGTTGTTTGGCTTCTATCTCAGCTTCTCAAAAGTCGTTGGCATGAGACATCCAGTCCTTAGCCAACTTAATGGTTCGACTGGATATTTCATACCCTAGGAGGATTCTTCCTAGTGTTGACATAAGGTATTCACTATGATTAGATTCAGAGTTTTCAGTTTAAGAATATAAGACTTTACATCTTTCACGATCAGGTATTGAGTGGTGAGTACAAAAGAGAGACCATAGATTTTGAAGGTGTTTTAATATTTGATAGATGCATTGTGTTCCAAGGGTTGATGACTTGATTTAATCAATTTTGCGTGAGGCTCACATCTATAGATATTCTATTCACCTGGGTTTAGCTAAGATGTATAGAGATTTGAGGTAGCATTATTAATGGAGTGGTATTTAGAGAGATATGGCAGACTTTGTAGATCGTTGCCTATGTTGTCAGTAGGTGAAGGCTGAGCATTAGAGACCTTGTGGCTTGATTCAGAGGTTTCTCATTTCAGAGTTGAAGTGGGAGCGGATATTATGGACTTTGTTAATGGTTTTCCTCGCACCTCCTTTGGTTCCAATGGTATTTGGGTCATTTTGGTTCAGTTGACCAAGTTGGCACACTACTTTCCTATTCATATGTCCTTTAGTGCCAAAAGGTTAGTCTGTATCTATGTTCATGAGATAGTATATTTGCATGGTGTGTCTATATCTATTATGTTAGACTGGGGTTTAGTGTTTGCTTCTATCTTTTGGAGTGCCTTTTAGAAGGATTTAGGTACTTAGGTGGATCTTAGTGCAACCTTCTATCCTTAGACTGATGGGAAGTTATAGAAGACTATTTAGGTTCTCAAAGATATTCTCGGAGCCTGTGTTATGTATTTTAGAGGTCAATGGAAGCAACACTTGGCTTTAATGGAGTTTCCATATAATAATAGCTACCATTCGAGTATTGAGATGACACGTTTTGAGGCTTTATATGGTAGGCAATGTCGTTCTCCGATTGGGTGGTTTAAGAACTCCAAGATTAGACCTCGTGGTAATAACTTTCTTTAGGAGTCATTGGATAGATTCAGGGTGATTCAGGATAGGTTGAGGGAAGCTCAGAGTAGGTAAGAGGCTTATGCAGATCGTTGACTTCGTGCCTTGAGATTTTGAGTTGGTGACCAAGTATTTCTTTGTGTATCATCCATGAAGGATGTGATAAGGTTTGAGAGGAAAGAGCAAGCTCATTCTTCGTACAATTGGTGAGGTGGCTTATGAGTTAGTCTTACCCCCAAATTTTAATGTTGTCTATTCGGTTTTCTATGTTAGGATGAATGAGCTTGAGAGGCTCAAGACATAAACCAAAGGTCAACCTAGTCTACAATTAGCATTATGGAGTTCTTAGAACTGTCTGAATTGGCATACATGGTGGTTTGATAGAAGATTTTGCCCGATATGTAATTTTTACTAGCAAAGGCTCCAAAACATGGAATTTGCTCTGAAAACCAAATGAACTGCCCGCCAATTGAACTGTCAGTTCTAGCAAGCCATGAATGACTTAAGGCAGTTATAAGAAAGATCTAAATAGCAAAAAAGCAAAAATACAGAAAATGACCTGGAAGGTCATTACAATATCCACTACTAAAAGAACTTTTATACGCAAAAGTCAAGGATTAAGATATACTTAAAGCCTCAAATAGGTGACGATACTGGGTCCACATCTCACTCTCAATCTCCCAAGTAATCTTCTCTACTGGGTGATTCCTTCACTGGGTAATATGAGAATAGGCTCCTCAATGAAGGTTAACCACTCATCCAACTAAACTAAGTCCCATCTAAGTATGTGAGACAGATTAAGAATGTCTCATCACAATATAGAATTGGTTGGGAGTTAAGAAAAATGGAATATAGGTGTGGGACCCACTTTTCATCAAAACGACCATGGATAGAATTTTGACTTCACCATTGAGTCTGGAAAATCAAATCTGATAGGGTAACATAGTTTATTTACATATACTAGATTTTGGATTAATAGTTTATTTACATATACTAGATTTTGGATTAATCCTGTGGAGCTGGCGAAGACTTAGAAAATTCCAAGTCTCTAGCTAGCGCATGAAATCTAGTATGACCACTACAGTGGCCCTTTGGGTGCTTTAGCAGAGGGTGCTTTAGCGGCCCCAGCACAGCCAACAGGTACTGTTTTAATGGTAATTTGGGCGCTTTAAAGACCTGGTAAGCTTGGGTAGGTACCGCTTTAGTGGCACCCGAGCACTTTAATAGTGACCACTGGAGCAGCTCAGGGCCTGCTTTAGCGGCACTTGATGCATATACCCCCCCCCCCACTCCCCGCTTAGCCCAATTTCTTCCATTTTTCACCCATTTTCAAGAGTATAAAACCCTAAAAAGTATGAAAACTTGGGAGAATTGGGTGATTTTGGAGCATTTGTGAACTTAAATTATGTGTTTCTTCTTTGAATTCTTGGTAAGTTTCCATCAATTTCATGATTAAATCCTTAATCTCTTTTCAAAATCCCTACAATATTAGTGGAATGATTTTAGCACCTCTAAAGATCTAAATAACCCATTTATTAGGGTAAATATTCCTTGAGCATAGAGGGAGAAAGTGTGATTCTGCAAACGGGCCCCGCATGAGATTTTTATGTGATTTTGGACCCAAATCATAATAGTGAAATATGGGTATTGTTGTTCTCATTTTAACGAGTAGATTGTGGTTTTTGATAGCCTGGCATCTTACGGAAACTTCTCGAAAGGGGAAATAGTTTAGTGAATTCTTTGACCTTTTCTTTGGCATCCAGGTAGGCTAGGTTTTCCTTCTTCATAGATTGAGCTAATTCACAGCATAGCTATGATATTATTCTAGATATAGGATGAGATTTAGGTGTTGGAGATATGATTGATATAATTAGTATTATCTAGACTATTTAGCCTATTAAGGAATCATAATTTAGGCAAAATTGACTTAGTTGCTCATATTTTTGGTAGAATTGATATCTTAGGGCTAATTATGGATTACTTAACATCTAAAAGTGAAATTAGATACTGTAGCCTATTTTAGGGTGAATTTTCCTTAGAATGAATTTCGGTGACTAGAAGTGGGTCCCTCCATCCCACCTTAGGCCAAGACTTGCATTAGCTTTTGTAGACTTCTATTCGCATTTTATACCCTTTATAATATATATTTTGGGACTTTAAGGAGATTAGATACTTAATGATTATGATAGTTTGGTACTTGGGAGTTGGTGTTAATTTCAGACCAAACCCAGTGGTTTATTGATATTGAGTTCCGATTCAAGTCCGATAATTGATTATGATATTGATGACATGAGTTCTGGTTCAAGTCTAAAAAATTATGATAATAATAATGATGCTATTAAGTTATGATTTGAGTCTAACATTGAGAGCTTATTTATAATATGAAACAATATGGATCATGGTTATGGCTTGATATTTGGTAAACTTGTGTACTTAGGTTATTTAATTTCCTTTGATTGCACCCTCCGAGCTTATGAGGGCCCGTGTTGGGTTATTTACTTTTCAGCACTTATTAGCTTATGAGGGCCAGACTTGTAGTATTAATTATGCTTTCTTTTATATTATGTTTGTTTCGATTATTTATTTACAGTGTTGGATCTTATTTTTAGGTTTGGCATTTTACCTTGACTTAGATTATTTATCTTGCATCTTTATCATATTTATATCATGATTTAGCTTAGTCAGTCGATGATGCCTACTGAATACTCATGGTTTGGTACTCATACTTCACTTTTTTACCTTTTGGTGCAAGTTCAAGTACTAGTAGCCGCCATTGACGTGATGATCATGCTGAGTTGATTTTGGAGATAGGGTGAGCTCTCGGAGTTAGAGTTATCCCTTTTCCTTGTATTACCTATACCTAGTCTTTTATAATCCTTGTATTTGACTATTTTAGTACTAATGCTCTTTTTTGTAGTAGCTCTTATAATGATACTACTTGGTCGTGGGATGGTCTTTGATGCTTTATCTATATTTTCGACTATCATTACTGTTTTATTGTTATTATAAGTCTTTAATTATTGATTTCCATCTTTTAGGCCATTTTTCCACCAAATTAGCCCATTGTTAATAGCTCCAAGCTATGGTTTGGCTTACCTACTGGCGGGATAAAGTAGGTGCTATCATGACTCATAAATCGGGTTGTGATAATGGACATATCACCCTGCCTTTATAAATTATCTTGTGCAATTTGGTTCATGGGGGGTATAGCTTATCATATGTTTTCTCCAACGCTTGACGATCCATAGTTGAATGTAATAATTTTTTATGATATGGTCAAAAGCTTCAACAAAAGTATAAGAAAATACCTCGTTAGTTTGTTGGTGATGTGGACAATTCCTGATAAGAGACTTGAACCTCTGCCATGCATGATATAGGTTCTCATCTGGCTTCATTTTGAAACTTAGGATCTCATGCCTTAACTTTGTAGGTTTTCTATAAGGATGAGAAACTTCTTTGCCAGGTCATCCCGATAAGTGATTGAGTTTGAAGGTCTGCCTTCAACCATTTCTTTGCTTCCCCAAGTAATGAGAAGGGAAAGAGAGTGAGCCTCGCATAGTTAGCAGAGACTCCAGTAAGGATGAAAGTATCACTGGTCTACAAGAAGTTTTTTTGATAAACCTGAGGATCCTCATGGACAGGCTTATGAACTGCCCACTGTGCAACAATTGCACCATATTCTGCTTGAGCTCAAATCTACCTCTAGGTTTCATCTGCGGATGGTGGAGGTAACATTAGTTGTGAGTGGTATTTCTATTTCGCGCACTGTCCTGGGGGTTGGTTGCTCTTCATCCATGACTATAGGAATAACTTATTCCTATTAAACTTGTGGGATGTGATAGAGAAGTACTTTTTCTCTTCTTAATTGATGTAAGCGTCTGTTAGGTTTAGTATATGGGTCAACAAAATCCCTTTTCTTTGCCAGCTTATTTGAGATTTAGACCTATACCTGTAAGTTCAGAAGCTAAGACCAAGTTATTAGAACTTATAAATCAATGTATCAAAACTAAAAATAAGATAGTTGCAAATTTTTAAGTCCTCTAAAATGGCACCAAAAACAAGTTGTGATCCCACCAAACACGCATATGTACATGGTTGTGTAAGTAATAAAGTCATCTTTTCAAGCTGGATGTCGAACCCATAGGGACTTGTGTTTAGCAATGATCCAATTCTAGCGTTAGTAAGGAGATTAAACAAGTGCAAATCATAACTAGAGAGAGTTTAAGTTTCCGAATCAAAAGTAAGAGTAAAAAATACGAGACAATAAAGTGTTTGCAATGATAATGAGGAGAAATCTACGGTCAAGGCACTTTCAGAAATCCTACTAAGCTATACAATCTCATTGGTTAAGTTAACTATCTTGGTTTTTGATTCACGGGGTTGATAACATGATTATAGTCTTCTAAGCTTCTAATCATCTATCTAAATTAGCATCACAACTACATTGTCGAGGGTAGATGTGAGAACTAACTTAAACGCATTCATATTTCATCCATATTTGAGCCATTAATTCTCGCAGGCATGATGACCTCTTAGTTGTCCTACAAATTTTGTTGAACTACCTTTATCACAAGTATATAGAACATACATAATAATTTTTTTATGATTTCGTGATTGATTTCCTAATTATGCTAAAACCAGCATGTCTAGCATGTTTTATTATAAAAGCATAAAGATCTTCCAAACTACAAAATTTCATACCTATAACTGGGGCTTCTTTAAGATCATACGAGATTTTAGGATAATCCTCAACAACATATTCTTTCATTGCAACTTCTTTTTTATTGAGAGAACTATCATTTTCACTAGATACTCCTCCAAACAACCCAAGTATTATGTTTCTTAAATCTTGTAGGTCCCATATATCACAGCTTTCCCTTGTCGAATTAGAGTTTGCATAGCTTTTTTGCTGATCCATATTCATAAAAGAATTGATAATTTAAAAGACAACAGAGAAGAGTAAAAAAACCCTTGTTAACAAAGATGAAGAAGAAATTAAAGTTATTAAAATTAAAAATTGGTTATAGTAAGTATTAAAATTAGAAGTTGGTTGTTAGTGTGAAGAAGGAATTAATTGCCCGCGCTTGATCAAAGATAACTAAGACTTTCTCTATAATAAATTATTAAATTAATTAAACAACGGTGTAAAATTAATGAACTTATGCCTAGTGAATTAGGTCTGTATTAACTTTGACGGCTTTCTCTCTTGAAGAAACCCTAGATCACGAATTTTATATCTTGAGCTTTTCTGACCAAGAATGGCCAATACGGCAGTTGGTTAGCCTATTTGTGTGGCTGGCCAACTCAATATTGAGTGTACCATAGATACTTTCCCAACTTTACCAACTAAAAGTGTTACAAAAATACAGTTCCCTAAGAAGTCAATACCCTCTTCCCCGAAGTTGACTTATTCAAATCTTTTGAAATAAAACGCTGGCCATGCTAATTCAAATACACAAGTGGAACCGATTCCAATCAAGAAACCTGAATCCATTAATGGAGTACCTCATGTACAATGGATTGAAGAAGAATTAGAAAGAATGAATTTGAATAAAGGGCTTCAGTATGCTATAATTGGGAAATTCTCTTACAGATATCCTGATTTAGATGATCTTCGTATTCAATGACCGAAACACCTCAATGTGAAAGATGTATGTAACATTTGATTATTAAGAAATTGAAATATTTTGATGAGATTTGATAGAATAGAAGACTTTCTCACTGTTATGTCAAAGAGTGTTTACTATATTAATGCTAAGAATGGCTATTCCTATCAAATGCGTCCATTCATCTATGATGCTAAGTTCAAAGCTAATGAAGAAACTTCATAGGCAATGGCTTGGATTTCTTTTTCTAATCTTAAGCCTACATGTTTTGTGAAATAATCATTTTTCTCATTATCCTAAAAAATGGGTAAACCCATTCATTTAGATACGACTACATTAAACAAGACAAGACGTAGTTGTGCTAGGGTTAGGGTACAGGTGGATCTACTTGTTGATCTTTCTTCATTTGTTGAGATGGAGATAGTGAATCCAACAAATAGAGAATCTATAGTAGAGAGGGTGAAGATTCAATATGATTTTATCCCTAAATACTGTAAGAAGTGTAGGTTATAGGGGCATAACAAAGTGGATTATAGGGTATTACATCCTGAGTTGAAGCAAGCTTTTGAAGCAGAGTCATAAAGTCATATCCAAAATATAACTAGCAGAGTCATAAAGTCATATCCAAAATATAACTAAGGATAGATATACAACAAAGGACAGGAGTAAGTATCAACAAAATATTCTAAATAAGTGGCACCCTACAAGAAGAAAATTCCCTAACAAAGGGTATCAAGTAGAAAAGGCTACCGCATTAGAGAAAATCACTACTTCTAATCAGTTTAATACATTGACAGAGGAAATAGAGGAGAACATGCAAAATCAAAAGAAAGTTATTACATTAGAATATAAGAAAATGATGTTAGTAATACTGGGGAAGGAAATAAGGGGATGTAAATAAAGGACTTGGTAACTAAGTCCTTTCCTCAGATAGCAGAAGTTGATTGTCCAGACATTGGGATCCAAGAGACAGCTAGAAAAAAGGAGACATATAAGTCAAATAAGAATATGAAATTACTGCACATAATAAGAAAAGATTACCAGTTGTTGAAAATAAGGAGGAAATGGGGGAAAAGCAAGAGAATTAACACAAGTAGTAAAGTCCTTTTAGCAGAGATAGTCCCAGAAACAAAGTTAACAATGCTAAAGTACCTCGCAAAGGGGACAAAGGTAACGATTCTGAAGTGTTGGTAAAGAAAGAAGCTAATTATGATGACTCAATGAATAATAGTTTAGCTATAGTGGATATTCCATTAGATATTGGAGCACCAGTGGAAACAATGTGCTTTGGAGACTCAGCACAACCCAACTCAGTACTTCATGATATACTTACTCATCAATTTGAAGGAATAGAGGGAGTTGCAGGTCTATTGGAAGGGGGTAAGGAGGGGAGTATTAATGATAATCAGGATGACCAGATTATAAGAAATGAAAATGTCTCTCCATGGGTTAATAAGTTGGTTAAGCAAACAAGGAAGAATAAAAAGCAGCCTATCACAGAAAAGACCTTGCTAAGTAGATCTCAGCTTAAAGGGGGAAATACTATTTCTTCTAATGTGTAAGGATGAAGCTTTAGTTTGGAACATTAGATCTGTGAAGTTTCAAAAGGCTTTCCAGAGAGTTCAAATGCTGAATAGGGTTCATAAGTTTACTTTGGTAGCAATACTAAAACCATTTCAGCATGTCAAATACATAAATAAGTAGAGAGGAGGACTTCAAATGCCATACATGGTCCATAATTAAAATAGCAAAATATGGTGCATTGTTAATAATGGTTTTAATGTCACAATTTAAAGTGATACTGAGTAGCAACTCTCTTTACTGATTTTGGATCAAAATATGGGAACAGGTTTTATGCTGACACTTGTATATGCTAAATGTGATAAATATGAAAGATTGGAATTGCGGGACAGTATTTTCTCCATTGCAAACAAGATTTCAGGTCCATGGCTTTTGGGTGGTGATTTTAATACAATTCTGAATGCTTCAGATAAGATAGGTGGAGTACCAATAGTAGTAGCAGATGTAGAAGACTTTAAATATTGTATTGAGTCCTATGATTTGACACAAATTATTCACAAAGGCAGACCCTTTACTTGGTGGAATGGAAGAGCTGGAGAAGATTGTATATTTGAGAAGCTGGATAGATTGTTTGTTAATGAAGATTTTCAGCATAAGTTTAATATTATAGAGGTGGAACATCTTGCCAAAGATGGTTCTGATCAAGCTCCTTTATTATTAAAATGTGACAATACTGAGGTTGTGGTTCAGAAATAATTCAAATTCTTGAATTTTTGGACTACTTACTTAGTTAAAGAAGTAGTGAAAAGGAATTGGGATGTTGAGTTTTCTAATAATCCTTTTAATGACTTAAAAAGGAAAACCAAAAAATTCAAGAAAGCTCTTTCAATATGGAGTAAACAAACTTATGGATACGTTTTTCAACAGCTAATTATTAGAGAAGAGATTGCTAAGGTGAAAGAGAAACTATTTGAGAAAAATCTTTCTTCTATGAATAAAATGGTGATGCAAAAGGCTAGACCTAAATATATTAAATATCTTAAATTAGAGGAAAGCTTCTGGCAGTAAATAGGAGGATTTGATTGTTTTAAAAGTGGGGACAAAAATAATAAGTTTGTTTATAGCATTATCAAGGGGAGAAGAAGTAAGCTGAAAATCTATAAAATTCTTAATTAGAATAGTTCTTGGTTAGAAGAAGAAGGTCAAATTGCAGACGAGGCGATAAAATTCTACAAAAATCAATTTACACAGGAAAGAGATGCAACTAAATTTCCTTTATTGAAGAACATTCTAGAACTAATTTCTGATAAAGATAATGAGATGCTACAGGACAATCTTGATGAGTTGGAGATTAAGGAAGTTGTGCTCAAGTTAAATGAAAATAGTGCCAGTGGACCAGATAGGCAAACAGAAAGATTTTTTCTGGTTTGCATGGACATCATTGGTGCAGATGTGATTATACTGGTGAAAAACTTCTTTGTAGGCAATAACCTCCCAAAATCCATTACTTATACTAATTTGATACTCATTCCTAAAAAGGATAATCTATAATTCTATTCGAATTTGAGACCAATTAGTCTAAGTAATTTTATCATTAAAATCTTGTCTAGGATTATTCATGATAGATTGAAGGGTATATTACTAAATCTGATATCTCCAAACTAGTCAGGATTTCTTAAAGGAAGAAGTATTATTTTGAATGTTCTCCTTACTTAGGAACTTATTATTGATATAGGGAAAAGATAAAAGCCTTCAAATGTAGTTTTGAAACTTGACATGGCTGAAGCTTATGATAGGGTATCTTAGTTTTTCTTAATGAAGGTATTAAGGAAAATTGGATTTTCTAATTCAGTGGTTGACATAATTTGGCGATTGTTATCTAATAACTACTATGTTGTACTACTGAATAGCCAGTCTGTGGGTTTTTTCCATTCTACTAGAGGAGTTAAACAAAGGGATCCTCTTTCCCCTTATCTATTTATTTTATCAGCAGAGGTGTTGACAAGAGCACTTAATCGAGTTTTTGAAGATTATGCTTTTATTGGTTATGGCATGCCTAAATGGAGTCCTGAGATGAATAATCTTGTATATGTTGACGATACAATTATCTTTACATCTTCTAATGAATAATCAATTAAGAAGGTAATACATGTATTGAAGGAGTATGAGTTGGAACCTTTTCAGAAGATTAATATGGATAAGAGTTTCTATTACATATACCAGAATACTTTGACAAGTGTGGTGATACAGGTTGACCAGGCTACTCGAATGAGTAGAGGATGCTTTCCTTTAAAGTATCTTGGTTGTCCATTATCTTATTCTAATAGGAACAAAGAGCAATTTTCTAAACTAATTGATAAATTTCAAATAAGATTCCAAAATAAAAAGGGAGGCTATTATCATTTAGAGAAAAAGAAGTTCTTATAAAAAGTATGCTACATAGCATTCCTAGTTATATTCTTTCAACAGTGGTTCCTCCTAAAAGTGTTCTTAAAGAATTGCAACGAATATTTGTAAGTTTCTTCTAGAACACTAAGGAGACAGGAAGGAACAAACACTAAGCCCCTTAGAACAAGCTATCATTACCCAAAGAAGGAAGAAGGGTTGGGATTTAGATACATATTTGAGGTTGCTAAAGCAATGCATGCTAAATCATGGTAGAGATTCAGAACCCAAAATAATTTATGGGCAAACTATATATGGAACTAGTATATAAGAAATAATTACCCATATTAGTACAATGGAGAGAGGGTCTCAAGTATGGAACGCAATATTGGACAATAGAGATATAATTGAGGAATTTATATGGTGGGAGGCTAGAGGTAGAACTTCTATATTATGGTTTGATAATTGTACTAATACTGGTCCTTTATTTAAACAACAATATTAGTTTTATACGTGTCATCCTTTGTCTAACATTATAAAGTATCTAAATGAAGAAGGGTGGAATTTTGAAGTTTTGAGAGATGAAATGCCAGTTAATATTGTTGAACATGTGAGAAGGTATATGTATAGTATGTTCTATAAAGATAAAATAGATGAACTATATGTATAGTATATGTATAGTATGTTCTATAAAGTAGACATTGCATTCTAATGGCAGGTTTTCTACAAAGAGTGCTTGGGAAGCACTAAGAATAAAAAAAATGGAAGATGGGGGTTTAATGCATTATGGGGTAAAGGGTTGTCATTTAAATTCAGTTTCTTATCATAGAGAATCTGGAAGGGTATGATTCCAGCTGCTGCATTAATGCATAGCTGGAATAATGAAGTTTCTGAAGATTGTTTTTGTTGTGATAATCCCAGAAGAGAAAAAGATTATTTTTGTTATGATAATCCCAGAAGAGAAACAATTTCACACCTATTTCTTAGAAACAAAACTGCTACTAAAGTATGGGATTATTACTATGCAGGTGCAGGGATAACTGAGCAAAGATTAAAATTTAAACGATGTATTAGAATATGGAGAAAGTGAACTGGAAATTACTGAGTACTAGCTATGTATAAAGTGGTACCAACTGTTATTCTGTGGGTTTAGTGGAAAAGAAAAATACTATTAGGCATAGAGAATCCTATTCTATTAGGAAAGTATTCAAGGAGATTAGTGACACCCTTGTGCAATGTCAAAGTCAGGCTTCGTGTTGATATTTCAGAAAGAAAGATTAGAATAATGGATGAATTACATTCAGTCAGAGTCAATACTTCTTTTAAGATGGTTTATTGGAAACCTCCTAATTCTGGATGTCTAAAAGGGAACACAAATGGTGTATTAAAAATAAATCCAAGTCCAAGTTCTATTGCATTTTGTATAAGGGATCAACACGGTAACTTATTTGTGGCTCAAGGCAATAGAATCAGAGATACTACAAGTTTGAAAGCAAAATCAATGGCTATTAAGGAATGTCTAAAATATTGCAAAAGGAGTTCTATTAATCAACTTATATTAAAAACTGATTATTGAAATATGGTTCAAATTTTGAATTCACAATAGGAGATACCTTGGAGTTTGACTATGCTGGTTAAATCCATCAAGGAATTAATGGAAAATATGTCAGTTAGAGTGGCACATTCCCTTAGGAAAGGTAACACTCTAGCTGACTTTTTTACTAATCTAGTGTCTACTTCTGTAGGTTATTTTCATTATAACAAAGTAGAGCAATTACCAGGAAAAGGAAGATATATATGGGAATTAGACAAAACTAGAGTTCTAAATATAAGAAGAATTAAGCAGGAAAATAAAGTCAATTATAGTAACAAGTAGCACAACAGGGAATAAATCATCAAGGCAGGAATGGGATTTAATCTAAACATGATGAATGAAATCAGCTACTGGAACAACAAGCACAACAAAAGAAAAGGAAAAAAAAGAACCTGATATTATCAATTGTCATCAAATAATTGAGAAGAGAAAAAAAGGTGAACTTCCAGGCGGTACCTATAATCAAAGCAGCGTTAGAGGTAATTACAGTATGAGGCATATATCATAGATTACGGTGGAAATGACAAACAACTTTTAGAAGTGATTTCTATCAAAATACATAACCTGCATACAATTAGAATCAGGGGTGTTGAAGGCAATTGTATTCAAATGGTTGGAAATCAAATCCATACATGTAATACCTAGATATATATAGTAATAATTAAAAATAGTGAGCAATATACATTAATTCTTTTGGAATTAATCAATAGTAAAGTGGTGGTATTAGTTTTTATAGAACTCAACCCACTAGTTAGAGATTAATAAAGGGGGAGGTTAAGAACTTATCCTTAATGGAACATGAAGACAATGATGGCAATGTTGAGGCCAACAACGATAGATGTGGTTTGGGATTAGAAGATGGTCCGATGAAGATAGAGAAAGAGTAAGAGGCAGAGTTAAGCTAGAGCAAGAGGCGGAGCTAAGCTACTTTCCTAGTTTGACCTAGTTTGGGTTTTTGGTTTGATATTTGTTGATATTAGACCCAGGTAAATCCAAGATTGGGCTCGAATCTTGGATTGACCCAGGTTATTGTAACAAACCTTGCTTTTCTGATTTAATATAATATAGGCTTTAGCCTAATTTGATTTTAAAAAAAGTGTAAAATCAATTTGAAGGATAAAGTGATTTTGGAGTAAAAGTTTGCCATCTAATTACACTTAAAATAACTAAGAGTTAATGTCTAATCACATTTTTGTAGATGATACAATTTGAATGTTTTGCCTTTCTCTATAATAATATGGAAAAGGGCCTAAAATGCCCTTCAACTACGTAAAATGGTGTAAAAATGTCCTCCGTCTACCTATTGGGCCTAAAATACCCTTTTCGTCTACCTATTGGGCCTAAAATGCCCTTCTCACCTACCATTAGGCCTAAAATATCATTTCCATCTGACTATTAGCATATTTTGCACTTTTATTTAGGCAAATTACATGGAAAGACCATCATTAAAACTTAATTACATAAATAATATTCCAAAAAAATTTTTACATATATAGTCATTTAAAAAAATCAGAAAAGAAAATTATAATTCCTAATTTAATGTTATAACTTATTATCAATTCACCTTAATTTAAGAGATATATTTTTAATCTTCAAATTAAAAGTGGAAAAGACAATCCTTGATTACAAATCTTTCTCTATCTTATATTCAAAATTCAAATATTTTTAAATAAACTAAATATTCCATTATTTGTAGTATTCTGTGTCTCGAGCCGGAGGTCTATTGGAAACATCATTTCTACTTCTTTAGAGGTAGTGGTATGGACTGCGTACATCTTATCCTCCCCAGACCTCACTATGTGGGAATACACTGGGTTTGTTGTTGTTGTTGTTAAATATTCCATTATTTGCTCACGTATGTTTTGTTTTGTTTTCATGTATGTAAATCATCTAGTATTTTTTAATTATCGTATATTTTTAATTCTAATGTAGTGGATTAATCATAATTTTGTATGGATAAATATTTATGGAATAAAAATCATTATGTTGGAAGTACAAATATACCATGTATTTTTGTTGTATAAATATAATTTATGTCAAAGTCAGATTGTTATTAAATTTTTGATATAATTTGTGGGATAAATATTCATGGTATATCTCATTATGTCAGAAGTACTTTTCTTGTTAAAAAATTATTTATTAAATATAAATATATATTTTCAATATTACATGGTATAAACTTTTTATATCTAAAATATACCGTATATGTTTATGGTACTATTTAGGATACATATGTTGAACGTTTATTTAATATCAAGGAATAAAATTATATGTATCCTAAGTAACGCCTTGTTACAGTGTAAATTTAATTTATAGATATATGATATAATATATACATCAACTATGTCCACTAGCTCATTCAAGCGTCGACTTTATCAAGTCACAACTATATCTCATAAGTCTTTTCTACTTTTATCAATAACTCAATTATTAAATAATTGGCATCTTTGAGTGTTTTATCCAATCTCCAATCTCCTAGAATCAATATTTTGGCTACAAGAAGTAAAAGGACTTCAATCTTAAACGTTGTAGAGTTCCAACATTGTCCTTTTATAGTATCATTTCTATACTACAATATTTTATACACAAATACCACTTTTAATATTATTCTATTAATTGAATGTGCCATCATCTTCTACAAATACTTAAAAGTTAAAATACTTAAGAGAATATTTTATTGTATGCATCAACGCCTTACCCTAGACAACTGTGGTCCAGCTTTCCTCGAACCTCTCGCGTATTGTGAGAGCTCTAGGGCATCGGTCCTGCTACTGTATAACATCTTATGCTTGAATTTCTAGAATAGGAAAAGGCCTGTGATTGTCCAATACAAACAGAAAAAGGATTCCCTATTAATCTATTATACATATTAAAAAGACTAAAAAAGTTCATATTTCTATTTGTTAATGCAATGGACTTATATATATCTATATAAACTGTATGAGATAACTAATTGTAACACCCCATACTTTTAGACTTGAACGTAAATTGTCATTTCTACTTGTACACATTCCAAAAACCATAAATCTATTCTAAATATAGTGTTTTAATCAACTGTGGTGTATAAATCTAGTTGAGCATGAAATGAGATCATAGAGGTCCACTAACTCAAGGATGAGTTGAAAGTTTTTCCATCGATTGAGTTTTAGTAAGCGTCAAAACTTGGGTTAACTTCAATCGGTCATTACTCTTTGTATATATTTAATTAGAGTGCCTACTATATATCAAATGAAAGGCCTTCAAATTATCTTTCCAATGATACAAATTTTGCAAAAATCTGACTCCCGAGAAAGAAGTTATGGCTTTGCAAAGTGGAGTGTGTCGTGCAGCATAAGGTGTGCGACGCACACCCTAACTTATGCCATAAGGTGTACGATGCACAACCTAATGTGTGCGATAAAGAGTGTGCCGCACAACCTATATTATGCGATAAGGTGTGCGCCGCATACATTACTACTCAAGTGACTTAAACACTCCGTTTTGGGGGCAAAATGGTCCTTTCCCACCCTTATTTAGCCATAAACACGAAATTCAGTCCCCAAAATACACCTTCATTCATCAAAATTGCTCAAGAAATCTCCTTAGGGTTTCAAAATAAATACCCAAGCAACTCAAGATTCAACCGTGGGTTTTTAAAACTAATTGCATATTTGGAATTCCCAAAATGTAGGCGTCAAGAAACACCTATCATCTTCCCATATAGAGGTACGTGGGGTTATCCTAAAATCTCATGGGCCTTTAAATTCATGTTTTACAATGGGGGTTTTAAAACTAAGAATATAATCATGTTTTGAACATTTTTATAATATTGATTTGGTCTTTAGGTCTATTTCCAAAGTGATTTGACATATTATATATGTATATGCATGTGTTTCAAAAAGGTGTTAATTTGAGAGCATGAATTATATGGAATCCCTCTCTTGATGTGAATTTGTTTTAAATGTTCATATGATGTAAATTTTTTGAAAATATCTTGAAAAGCATGACATGAAATATTTTGAGAATTGATATGATTTTGACTTGAAAATGAGAGGGCTATTTGTGTTGAAACATGTTGAATACAATAGTTGAATAAGAAAAATGATGTGATATTGATGGCTTGTAAGTCGGGTATGACGATACCCTACAGAATATGATATGTGATTTAATCAAATAAAATTTGAATGCATTGATTTTACATGAGATAGGTGGATGCCCGATGAAGGTGTTTGAGTGTAAGGGCTCATCGCTGGTAACCGTGTTTGCCGACATGGGAATTTGTGATCTTGCGTACCTGACTTTATGTCATTCCCAAGTTGGGACTATGGTTAGGAGTCCTGCTTTGTGATCTTGTGCACTACCATTGGGTCGAGACACCCTGCTATATGATCTTGTGTGTCTTCCCCTCACTTATACTCTAATCTCGGTGGCAACTGAGGTTTAACAGTTAGTGTAAATGTGATATGTAGGGTATTTCACCTAGCTCAGCTGCATTACACTGTTGTTGAAAACAATTACATTACACCCATGTGTTTTCAAATGATTTGATATGAAACTGCTTTATAATGGTTCTCAACTATATTTTGTAAAAATATTATGTTTTGTTTGATATCTATGCGTACTAGTACTTTTTTATTGACCCCCTTCCCTCCCAGGTTCAGAGGCACAGTCTAAGGGTCCAGAAAATCAGTAGATTCCTCAAACAGATTTGTAGAGTCACTTTGTAAGCCTTCTATATTTTGGAAGGCCTAATATCTGGCAGTTTCACTTATCATTTATTAGTTTTGGGTCTACTGGGGGCATTGCCCCAGTTTTTAGATAGATATTTATTTCAGTCATGTAGTAGAAATTTTGCAGACGTTATAGAGATGTTGTGTTGAGATTGTGGGAAATTATTCCCCGTTATTAATTTCATATGATTCTTGACCATGTTTTCGTAATATTGTTTATCTTCCGCATTTCTTTTATCATATAAGTTATATGCATGATTATCAGACAAATAGGGGTGTTTTGGGCCTTTATGGTTCGGAATGCTCATCACGGCCAGAACCTTAATTCAGGTCATAAAAAACTTAGTATCAAAGCACGGTTCATGTTCCCAGGGTGTCTGTGAAATCACATTGGTTTGAGTCTTGTTTATGGCTGTGTAGCACGCCACACTTATAAACAAGAGGCTCCTAGGCATTTAGGAACGTCTCTCTTTCTTCATGTTCCAGTTCGTGCAATAGAGTCAAAATGTTCCTCTTCCATACTATCATTCGTGCTATGGTGTTGTCCATATGAAGGTAAAGTCATCCCAAATTCTTTCCTTACTCAGATGTTCTCAGACATGTCCCATTATTGTGGTGATTCAAGTGCAAAAAGTTTAGAATCTACATAATATAGTCTTTTCCGATTGTGTCATATAAGATTAAAAAAATTGTGCAAAACCTCGAGAAGAGTCTGTTGGTGCTTCAATATGTGTTGATTCTGATGTAAACATTGATCCTGATGGAATCGTGCTTTCCAGCTTAAGGTATTAAGTGCATCTAGTCCCTCTCAAAAATCTTAATACAGATATGGACGGTGTATAGCAAAATGTTGGAACTATATTTCCACCTGAATAGTACCATAAGTTAAAGTGTTGTTGTCATGACCTATCGATAATGAAATTAGACCAAGAAGTTAGTGATGTGAAGTCACAAAGTTAAAAGTCAGAGTGAGGGTGATTTTTGGTGTAAATGAATATTTCAGTTGAATAACCGATGTTTGACGATGATTTACCCCTTTATAGTGATAAAATAATGTTGTAGCTAGTAGCACGTGTGGATGGTGTGGTAGTCCATGGGGGAAGTATTTTACTCAGATTTTTATTTATACAGAGTAAGATGTGTATTCTTAGACCATTAAATATTATGTGTCAATTTCCTATCTCTTGTAATATGTAATCTTGTTATCATGGTGTTTTTTAAAAAAAAATTAAAGTTTAGTGAAGCCGTGTGGGGCTCTTTCGATTCACTGGCACATTTGCCTTGTCATCCATCTTATTTTCTTGTTCAAAATACAAAACCAAAGTCTAGTGAAGCCGTGTGAGGCCTATTTCGATTCACTAGCAACTTGTTGTTCTTTTGTTGGTTTAATATATGTATGGCTGAAGCTATTTGTATGAGATGGAGTTGGTAAAGAGGTGATTCGTCCTTGTGAGTTAGTTTAGTATAAGGTAGAGAAGGAGTTGTTAGTCAGGGTGATTTGTTGGTTTCTTGAATGTGAAAAATGACTATATTAGCGAGTAAGTTATGATTATAGACTCATGGTTGTTTGGGGAATTTGAAGGCAGTCTAAATGTATGCTTGAGTAAGTAAGTATGAGGTGAGAAATCTGCATAAGTAGGTAAGATCGTATGTGGTTGTAATATCAGATTAAGGTTGATCATGTCTATTATGTGACCTTACCCCTTGACTTTTTTGTGGTAGTTGTAAACTAGTACTACTTATGAGAAGGTATGTAGCAAATTTTAAGGTATTTGGATAGAATGTTCCAATTTGATAGATTAGTATATTATGTTGCACTCATCATTGGTGGTAGACGATTGACGCTAAACTATAGGCTTGAATTCAAGTGTAGAATGTGGTGGTAAAAATAGTGGCATGAGATTAATGATGTATATTTTGAATTTAGTAGGCTTGATGTGTTGAATTAGTACGTGCTAATGAGTTATGATAAGGAAGACCGTAAGGTCAAGATTGATTATTGTGGTTATGAAGTTCTAGTGTACTAGTGTTTCTTGATGTTTATTTCATGGTTTCCAAGTAAGAACACGCATAAGGTTAGGTTGAAAATCATGTTTAGAACTAGACCTTAAGTTTTGAACAGTTGAAGTCCATGAAGGTGGATGTGATGATTTCTTGGTCAATGATGCTAGTTATATGGTAATGGAAGTAATCTAATAGTCTTGAACGGTGTATGAAATGGCTTAAGTTTAAGATGATTCGAAATGAAGTATAATGTTGTAGGTATGGCGTGTAAGTATGCCCAAGGCGATATGGAGTTGTAGCATTTCTCTAAGACTATTACATGTTGCGTGTGACTAGTGGTACCGTTGAGTTGCTAGTTAGAAAAAGACTAGTTAGATGGTATATGGTGTTATAGATAGCCAAGTTAAGGAGCCTTAATTGATAGTGTTAAGCCTTTTGATGTGATCTCGATTCTCATGGTAAAGAGATATAAGTTTGGAGTAGCAATATTGGTATGCTAGGATGGAAGTGGTATGGTTCATCAAAGGCTTGGTGATATCCATGTTAAGTGTTAGAATCTAAGTTTGAGTTTTGAAAGTTGAACCGATAGAAATAAGTGTGCAAGCATTATACTATGACTATTGGGGCTATCGAAATATAGAGTGTATCTCAGAAGGTAGTATTAGCAGTGGGCTTTCCACTTTTATGTGGGCTTTTGGGTTAAGTTCTATTAATTTTGTGTATTGTCATATTTCAGACCCTAGAGTACAGTGAGTGCGGTTAAGTTTAAAGTCTAGTAAGGGATCTCCCAAACTTAAGATGATGGCTTAAACCCAAGAAGGAGATGATAGAACAAATAACCAAGTCAGGCTCTCAGATTTTAATAGTTATGTCATGACGACATAGAACGTCAGAAAGTGAGAGTGAGACTTAACCCATTCTTATCTCAGTATTTTTCAGTGATCCCAATACATACTCATGCCTTACATGTCAGTTCGATAATAGTAGTTCATGATCATACTTGTGATAGCGAATCATGTACTCTTCCAGTTCTAAAATGAAGAGTTCTAGTTCATTCAGTAGTTGGAATTACATTCCATATGTTACAAACTCTAAATTGAGGTCATGCAGCTCATGAAATATATGTTTACGCCCTGTAGTATGCTCAGTATCCATAACTCATGTTTTACACTAAATGATTGGCGAGATTCAGCTTATAGCCATGAATACCCTAAATTCAGAGTGCTTTGATAAATCCCAAATGTTGATTTGCTATTCCTCATGCCTCAGTTAAGTGTTAAGTTTCATATAATAACCTTCTATGTTTCAAAATCTTATGTTTTAGCCTTTTGTGACTCCTTCTTATGTGAGGATGGTTGTGAGGAGTAAATGTTTTCCTGTTGATAAAAAGCATAGTATGCTTGTTTTAGGTAAGGCCTTAAGTGTTAAGTAAGTTTGGGGCCAAATCTTTGATATATGTGATGGTTAGTAAGAATTTATGTGTGTATGTTCTTGGGGTAGCGCGTGGGAGTTATATTGATAGTGGTTTAGAGAATGTGTGAAGTATGTCCAAGATAGGTGCCTAGTCCATCGCCTCAGTTTTCTGAGCATCTTAGTAAATTTAGCATTCATAGAGGGACATAGGGTCCCAAGGGGGAGATACCCCATTCAGTTGCATGCATAGCTTCTTATTACAAGCTCCGCACCAGTTATCATTGCGTATTCAGTCATACGTTCATACGTCAGTTCAGTCAGATATACATGCATTAGAAATGCATGTCTAATAGAAAAAGTTTAGCTTATCAGTGTATTCAATTCTTTATTCATGAGAACAACTCAATAACAAATCTATGCATCAGGTATGCATGTTCATTATGAGAACTCAGCTTATGAGTAGCTTCAGAAGTGTATTCCATGCATCAGATATACATGTCCAATATAACAATTCAGAATATCAGTAGTTCCAGCCATATGACCTTTAAGATCAGTGTATTCTTTATTAGATGACATGTCGTGTCTGCGTTATTCCATACATTTAAGGCTTCAACAAGTTTCTACCCATCATTCGAGGACGAATGATCCCAAGGGGGAGATAATGTAACACCCCATACTTTTAGACTTGAACGTAAATTGTCATTTCTACTTATACACATTCCAAAAATCATAAATCTATTGTGAATATAGTGTTTTAATCACTATGTGGTGCATAAATCTAGTTGAGCATGAATTGAGATCGTAGAGGTCCCCTAAATCAAGGACGAGTTGAAAGCTTTTCCATCGATTGAGTTTTAGTAAGCATCAAATCTTGGGTCAACTTCAATCGGTCATTACTCTTTGTATATATTGAATTAGAGTGCCTACTATATATCAAATGAAATTCCTTTGAATTATCTTTCCAACGATACCAATTTTGCAAAAATCCGACACCCGAGAAAAAAGTTATGGCTTTGCAAAGTAGAGTCTGTCGTGCAGCATAAGGTGTGCGACACACACCCTAACTTATTCCATAAGGTGTACGACGCACAACCTAATATGTGCGATAAAGAGTGCGCCGCACAACCTATATTATGCAATAATGTGTGCGCCGCATACATTACTACTCAAGTGACTTAAACACTCCGTTTTGGGGACAAAATGGTCCTTTTCCCACACTTATTTAGCCATAAACACGAAATTCAGTCCCCAAATACGCCAAAATACACCTTCATTCATCAAAATTTCTCAAGAAATCTCCTTAGGGTTTCAAAATAAAAACCCAAGCAACTCAAGATTCAACCGTGAGTTTTTTAAACCAATTGCATATTTGGAATCCCCAAAACGTAGGCTTCAAGAAACACCTATCATCTTCCCATATAGAGGTACGTGGGGTTATCCTAAAATCTCATGGGCCTTTAAATTCATGTTTTACAATGGGGGTTTTGAAACTACGAATATAATCATGTTTTGAACGTTTCTATAATATTGATTTGGTCTGTAGGCCTATTTCCAAAGTGATTTGACATTTATATATATATATATGCATGTGTTTCGAAAAGATGTTAATTTGAGAGCATGAATTATATGGAATCCCTCTCTTGAAGTGAATTTGTTTTAAATGTTCATATGATGTAAATTATTTGAAAACATCTTGAAAAGCATGACATGAAATGTTTTGAGAATTGCTATGATTTTGACTTGAAAATGAGAGGGCTATTTGTATTGAAACATGTTGAATATGATGGTTGAATGAGAAGAATGATATGATATTGATGGCTTTCAAGTCGGGTATGACGATACCCTATAGAATATGATATGTGATTTAATCAGATAAAATTTGAATACATTGATTTTACATGAGATAGGTGGATGCCCAAAGAAGGCGTTTTAGTGTAAGGACTCATCACTGGAAACCGTGTTTGCCGACATGGGAATTTGGTACCCTACTTTGTGATCTTGCTACCTGACTTTATGTTATTTCCAAGTTGGGACTATGGTTAGGAGCCCTGCTTTGTGATCTTGTGCACTACCATTGGGTCGAGACACCCTGCTGTGTGATCTTGTGTCTTCCCCTCACTTATACTCTAATCTCGGCGGCAATCGAGGTTTGACAGTTGGTGTAAATGTGATATGTAGGGTATTCCACCTAGCTCATCTGCATTACATTGTTGTTAAAAACAATTACATTATGCCCATGTGTTTTCAAATGATTTGATATGAAACTTCTTTATAATGGCTCTCAACTATATTTTTTAAAAATATTATGTTTTGTTTTGATATCTTTGCGTACCAGTACTTTCTTATTGACTCCCTTCCCTCCTAGGTTCGGAGGCACAGTCTAGGGGTCCAGAAAATCAGTAGGTTCCTCAGACAGATTTGCAGAGTCACTTGGTGAGCCTTCTATATTTCGAAAGGCCTGATATCTGGCATTTTCACTTATCATTTATTAGTTTTGGGTTTACTGGAGGCCTTTTCCCAGTTTTCAGATAGATATTTATTTCAGTCATGTAGTAGAGATTTCGCAGACGTTATAGAGATGTTGTGTTGAGATTGTGGGACATTATTCCCCGTTATTGATTTCATATGATTCTTGACCATGTTTCCATAATATTGTTTATCTTTCGCATTTCTTTTATCATATGAGTTATGTGCATGATTATTAGACAAATAGAGGTATTTCGGGCCTTCATGGTTCAGAATGCTCATCACGACCAGGGTCCCAGTTTGGGTCGTGACACTAATCCACAATAATTAATCATAGACTAACTTACTTCCTATCAAACGACCCCCTAAAATATTGATTTTAAAGTTGAATGTTGTTGGTAAATATCCACTATCACGACCAAGGAATTGTATCAATCATAAGTAGTGCCACATCTCATATACCTCCTCTTTTGTGTGTTGATATTTAGTTGACATACTATGATACGAAGAAATAAAAGTTTAACAGTACAAGGATGTTCAAGTAAAAAAGCCATAAATAGAATAGGGAAAGGTGTTCAAATAGTTATCTGTTACATACTAAATTAAGAAGATAATTTGAAATCTCTTACATGTTGACTGAAAGCATAATCTTAGTAGTGTTATATCGTATACCTCTACCTTATTATTGTTTGAAATTCACAATTGAGACTGAACTCAATTTCAAATTCTAAAAATTTAAAGAGGTTTCTAAAACTAAGCAAAAAGAAAAAACTTGTGATAAAGAATCCTAAATTTAATAACCAAAAGGTAAATCGATTTCATTCTCACGATTTCTCTACAACATCTAAAGTTCTTCAGTTTTGTCAGTTTCATACTAAAAATATTGTCGAATTGCAATGGTCCACTGTGAGGAATCATCTATCAATGGAACAAAGAAAAAGAATTCTAACCTTTTCTTCCTTTTTCTGTTTCTTTCCAGCTCTTCAAATGTCAATTGGTTTATTTTTTATGCTATCACTGTCGCCTATCAAATACTCAAAATTCAATCTCAAAGCAAACTCAAATTTAAAAAAAATCACAATGTGCAGCGTAATTTACTTTCCAACTTAGTCTACTATGAATTTCATTTCACAATAAAATAAGTATAAAAACTTTGAATTTTTGAAAACAAAATCAGTGAATATATGAAAAATTTAACCATTCTAATATCAAAAATAGACATTATTTCATCCCATAAGATCTGTAACTTACATTAGTTTACTTGAAGTTCTTCTGTATCTTCTGTATCCATCGAGAAGAATGGCCCTCGGCTTAAGTTCAACACCTCTAAAACTAAGTTATATCCATCGAGAAGAATCGCCCTTGTCTTAAGCTCAACACATCTAAAAACTAAGTTATATACCTATATGCATATAATATATACACAACCACATGCATACACATACATATATACATACATATGTGCCAATTTAGGGGTAAGACTATGAAGTCATTTGTTTTGTTGATGGTATCCCGTAGATGCAGAAAATAAAAAGTACAAGCTGCTAAGAAATATAAATGAACTCCATGTAGAGAATAAACCAAAAACATAGGGAGTTGATTAATACTAAAATAATATCTTGGAAATTTACAGGGATTTGGGGTAAATGATCACTTCTTTGGTTTATTTCAATAAGAAGAGTGTAAAAGTTGATCCATGATCTTATGTAGAGGCATAAGAAGTTCTGCTTTCGCATTTAAAATTATACATTGCTTCAAAATGCATCTAAGATATTCACTTCTAAAGTTATAAAGAAATTTGTTTGGACTATGTCACACGCCAGGCTATCAAGGTTAACTGGAGAAAAAACAATCATGTTTACTCATGAAACAAACTGCTTGCAAAGTCTCCATTAACTTGGCCTTATTTCTAGTAGCATAATTTCAGATTTCCCCTTAAAAAAAAAATATTTAGGCTAAAGTTCAACCCCTAAGTTCTCAAGATGCCAGATTATGTAACCACCACCAAAATAAAAGTTCACTATACTAAAATGGGAAAGTCTTATGTGATAAACTTATGCGAACCACTATCTAATATGAGATATTACCTCATGCATGCTTGAAATTACAATAAATTGACCAGAAATCCTTCCAATCCATATTACTCTAACAGGCCCACCCAAGGAATATCCAAGAACATTAGAACAAAATATTATGCATTAGCTACCTGAAAGCATTATAACAATAGATTATGAATTAGCTGCCATTATATTTGGATCTTGTTCCCATCAGAGAAAAGCACACTTCCATTACGTGGAGCAAAAGAAAGGGTAATGTGAGACAAAGAAGCTTATAACCTTCAAACAGGCTATTACTATATAGTTGATTGAAATGGTAAAGCACCACCTTAACTATATCACATAGTAAAATTCAAATAGAAAAAGTGATTGTATGGGTTGATCAATAAGAAGACCACTGATGTTGGGTGTATTTATGCACTCTAGCCTTGCTATTTTAGCCTTTTAGCCTTATTTTGAGGATGATTCATGTGATTAATGTATTGATAATGATATAAATATGCATATAAGTATCCATGTATGTGTTTACAATGTTTAATGGTGTTTCCATATAAGTTTTAATTCAAATTGATCGTTTAGAAGTCAACCGAGAAAACTAATGTGTCTAGCTTGAGCTAGGTGTTTTTCTAGTCTATCGTGTTGGGTTCTAATGTGTTTGATAAGTTTCTAAGTTTTCTATTATGCATTTATATATGAAACAACTTTTTTATAATGTTCAAGTATCAATTGGATCAAGACAAGAGTCAAAACGATAAGTTAGAAATCAAAGTGAATGAAGCCTATGCTTAGCTCGTGTTTCTAGTTCACCATCTTTGATGTTATGTTGTTTTAAGCTCTAAATTGTTGTGCTTAATTCTATAAGATGCTTGGTGAATGGATTATTATAATACATGAAGGATATACAAGCTTTAAATCAAGTGGAAACTACTCAAAAAGGCTTGTAATGGATCACAGAAGCACAATACGCCACTTGACGCAAATTTGGATACCTAAAATGTCTTGGGCGAGTGAGGGATAATGAGAAGGCCTTTTGGCACGTGCAACACTCCAAACATTTCATAATGCACTAAAACAATAAACCAAGGCTATAATCCGGTGGCTCCCTAGCCATAGCGGGGCTCTAACCAAGGCGATGCCTCACCTAGAGTGGGGCTCTACCTAGGGTGGCACCCTTTCCACTCTCGGGATCAATAACCAAATGTTCCAACTCCTACATGGCCTGGGTTCACTTTTGTACTATAAATACGTCATGGTCACGTTTTAGACATATTTTTGGACATCTTAAAGCATTGGAGGCTACCACAACTTCTTTTTAGATTTTATCATTCTTTAATTTAGTTTCTTTATGGTTTGTATCATCAATCCAAGGTATTGGATGATAAGTATTTCCATTAAAGGCTAAAATTCCTTTTCTAAGGTTAAGGCCAAGATCATGAATACTTTCATTTTGAATTAAATTTGTTGATTTACTTATCATTATGGTTGTTTGTTTATTCTTGATTTAATTATTTTGAGGCTTGATCACCTTTAGAATACATCAATTGTCTATCTTTTGATCTCAAGAGAGGGAATAGAAGGATAGAACATGGGAATAAATAAAGTATGCATGGTTTGTATTCCTTTATGAAATAAGGAATTCAACTTAGTGTCTAGGCCAAGGATGTACTTAGATACCTTACTTGATTCAAACGTAGGATGATAACTTAAATAACCTAATTGGATTATTACATCCCCGCTCAATGATATAGTTGTAAGGTTCAAATTAGGTAAAAGACTAGAGAATGGGAGACCATGATCATGCAATTAACCCTACAAATCAACAACCAAGATAAGAAAATTAACGAATGAAATTCAATAACATGGTATGATTGTTCGAAGTGCCTTAACCCTGGGCTTCTACTCATTGATTGTCCTAAGTCATTACTTTTCCGTATTAGTTTAGTTTACTTTTTAGTTTACAATTACAAAACTTTACTGTTCACTTTTTCTCAATCGTTAAACTAGAATTGGATAGTTGTTTAACACAAGTCCTTGTGGTATCGATATTCAGCTTTCTTGAAGGCAACTTTACTACTTGGTAGATCACGTACACTTGCGTGTGCGCTTGGGCACTGTCAAGTTTTTGGTGCCGTTGTCGAAGACTTGTAAATTGACAATTATCTTATTTTTAGTTTAGCTATATTTAGTTGTAAATAGTTTAGTAATTTTTCTTTTTAGTTTTTTTAGTTTTTTTATTTCTCACACTTCTTAAGATGTCACCCTGGGATAGATGGTTTTTGACTGATGATGATTTTTTTTGGTGTATGGTTTGTGGAAATAGTGGTTATTTTGCAGATATGTGTGCTATCAACCTCAATTCAGTAATGTTTGTGGGCTATGATCAAAGGCAATACTATTAACTCCTATAATCAGTAGCAGCAGTTTCAACAATCGCAGGTTCAGAGTTACTAGGCCCTGATTCAAATGAGCAATTTGGAAGAGATACTGAAATAAATTCTTGCTAATCAAGCACAGTTGTCAGCAGATATAAAGAGTTATGGGGCCTCTTAGAGCATCAACAAATTATCATGAAGAACTTGGTGATGCAGATAGGACAAGCTCAGTAGGTACATAATACCAGACCTCAAGGCGTTTTGTCAAATGACAATGAAAAGTAATTGCAATCACTTTGAGGAATGGTACAAAGCTTAATAAAGAACCTCTCAAAATAGTTAAGAAGGTAGATGTAGAGTTGACTTCCCATCCTGTTGAAGACAAAGTTGTTGAGAATTCAAGGAAGTTTGAGTACTCAAAAACTAAAATTATTAAACAGGTTAAGGAGATACCACCACCACCATATAAATCACAGCCATTCAGTTGTCATCTTTATTTTTAGACTGAAGTTAAGAAGGTAAATAAGAGTGACGGTGTAATGGATTGTGTAGATTTTAAAGTGAGATTAGTTGGGCCTCACTCAAAGCATTTTTCTGCATTATGTTTAGATGATGTATTATCTGTAGAATCATTTAAAATAGTGGAAGAGTATGAATATAAGAAACAAGAATCCTATATTCTTAATTTTGCACAAGACAAGCAATATAAAAACATACCTCACTTCAAGGCCGAGTGGTTTACCATGTATCATCCATTACTCGGTTCATTAATCTTTGTACACCACCTTATGAGCAAGGAAAAAAGATGGATGAAAAGTTGGGGGTGAAATTTATATCCTCAAGGTGGAGGAAAAAGTTGATTGGGTTATGCCGCGACACTAAACTAGGCGTTGCTTGGGAGGCTACCCAAGTTAAGTAGGTATGTTTTATTTTCTGATTTTTTTACTTCACATAGTTTTGTTTATTATTGAGTCATAGGTTGATGGGAAGTCTGTGTACCAGAAACCCGAGCTAAGGAGCATGGCAAAGACTGAGTGTGGGGTCCTATGAATTTTTATACAAAAAGATACTACTAGCTAGGCCTAGATGCCTCAGGGAGTATTTTGATCTCTTACTTTTAAAGTTCACTTTGGGAATAAAGTAGATTTTTAAGTATGGGGTGGGAAAATTCCCAACTTTTGGCTCAATATAAGAAAAAATTTAAGATAGGAATAAGTGAGATATTTGAATTGGTGTTATATTTGATTGCATGGTGCAAGTGCTTTGTTTGATAAAAGCATGTTGATTAAGGGAATTTCTACTTTTGAGACTCTTAGGCTTATGTTTGTGACTCTTATACTTGGTGGCTTAAATTTGAATTCATGTTATTGTTTGGTTGGGATTCTATGATGATCCTATGTGAGTTGAGCATATGCCATGTGTGATGTGAGTTTATTGTATATTCCTTGTTGCATGTGATGTCTAGAACTTGCCCGGTGTATGTATAAAGCGAAATAAAGAATGTGGGTTTAGGAGATGATATAGGCATTTCTTTGATAACCTTCTTTTTACCTTCTCTTTTGCCTACCTTTGTGCATAATCCTAGTTAAACCCCTTTGAGACTTTAGCTTATTTTCTTCGATAGCCTCATATGTAGCCTAACCCCTTTTCTTTGCTGACCTTAATTTTATCCAAAAATCTCCTAAGTACTTTAATTGTAAAAGTGATTGGGTAAGGTGTGTGAAATTTAAGAAGTAGGAAGAAGGTGAAATTGATGTCCCAAGGTAATAATTATTGGTGTTTATATTTAATATTTTGTGATTGGGAGTGATGTAAATAGTGTTAGAAATATTCCCATGGTTGTGAAAAAGAAAAAAATTGAATCTTGAAGGAATAGACAGTACGCCCACTATGTGTTTGTAAAAATGCTTAAGAGATGGGACAAAACAAAAAGATATGGGTAGATGGAAAAAGTGTGAATAGGTTGTTGAAAGGTGGTTTTATGTGAAAACTTGTGATGTATTAAATCACTTAGGAAAGATAGTCACTAAGCCTACATTACAATCCGAAAAAGACCTATTTGATCCTAAATTTCACATTCTAATATTAGTGGAGTATGACACTAAGAGCAAGCCTATGGTTCATTATGTGTAATTTGTGAATTCTTTGTGAGAGTGAGTGTAACTTGATTTGTTTACCCATTATGATAATTACATTATTGTGAGTGTTTATGGGTAACTATCTTGTTGTGAGGGTACATGTTTGATGAATGTGGGTGATTTGTATGGTGTCTTATATTGAACAATATGCATGAGTTTGCCATATATTGAGTAAATTCTTGAGGCTAGGATGTTTTGGAGTAGGATTCTTGAGCTTTCAATTGTGTATAACATGCTTAGTGTTGTAAACTTGCATTCCATGTAGTCATTGTAGTACTATCTTAAGTTTCTTGCATGTATTAAAAGTTTGGATTCTCTTCAGCTCATGATGCTTATATTCAAGAATTGTTCGAGGACGAACAAGGCTTTATGTGTGGGGTGGTGATATTGGGTGTATTTATGCATTCTAGTCTTGCTATTTTAGCCTTTTTAGCCTTGTTTTGAGGATTATTCATGTTATTAATGTGTTGATAATGATATAAATTTGCATATAAGTGTCCATGTATGTGTTTACAATGTTTAAAGGTGTTTCCATACAAGTTTTGATTCAAATTGATCATTTAGAAGTCAATTGAGAAAACTAGTGTGACTAGCTTGAGCTAGGTGTTTTTCTAGTCTATCGTGTTGGGTTCTAACGTGTCTAATGAGTTCCTAAGGTTTTTATTGTGCATTTATATATGAAAAACTTGGTTATAATGTTCAAGGGTCAATTGGATCAAGACAAGAGTCCAAACAATACGTTACAAATCAAAATGAATGAAGCCTATGCTTACCTCGTGTTTCTAGTTCACCATCTTGGATGTTGTGTTATTTTTACCTCTAAATTGTTGTGTTTAATGCTATAGGATGCTTGTTGAATAGACTATAATGATATACAAAGGATATACAAGCTTCAAATCAAGAGGAAACTACTAAAAAAGGCTTGTAATGGATCACGAAAGCACAAAATGCCACTTGACGCAAATTTGGACACCTGAAATGTCTTGGGCGAGTAAGGGAGCGTGATAAGTCCTTTTGGTGCATTCAGCTCTCCAAATGGTTCATAAAGTACCAAAATAGTGAACCAAGGCTATAATCCCGCGGTTCCCTAGCCATAGTGGGGCTCTAACCAAGGCGACGCCTCACTTGGAGCGGGGCTCTACCTGGGGCGATGCCCTCTCCACTCCCGAGCTCAATAACTGAATGTTTCCAACTCCTACAAGACCTAGGTTCACTTTTGTACTATAAATACATCATGGTCACGTTTTTTACATACTTTTGGACATCTTGGAGCATTGGAGGCTACCACAATTTCTTTTTAGGTTTTATCATTCTTTAATTTAATTTCTTTATGGTTTGTAACATCAATCCAAGGGATTAGATGATGAATATTTCCATTAAAGGCTAAAAATCTTTTTCGGGGTTAACGCCAAGATCATGAATACTTTTATTTTGAATTAAGTTTGTTGATTTGCTTATCATTATGGTTGTTTGTTTATTGTTGATTTAACTATTTTGAAGCTTGATCACCTTAGAATACATCAATTGTCTACCTTTTGATCTCGGGAGAGGGAATAGGGAGATAGAACATGGGAATAAATAAAGTATGGTTTGTATTCGTTCCTTTATGAAATAAGGAATTCAACTTAGTGTCTAGGACAAGGATGTACTTAGATACCTTACTTGATTCAAATGTCGGATGATAGCTTAAATAACCTAATTGAATTATTATATCCCCACTCAATGATGTAGTTGTAAGATTCAAATTATGTAAAATATTATAGGTCGGGAGACCATGATCATGCAATTAACCCTACGAGTCAACAACCAAGATAAGCAAATTGACGAATGAAATTCAATAACATAGAATGATTGTTCGAAGTGCCTTAAACCTGGGCTTCTATTCATTGATTGTCCTAAGTCATTACTTTTCCGTAATAGTTTAGTTTACTTTTTAGTTTACAATTCCAAAATTGTATTGTTTACTTTTTCTCAATCGCTAAACTAGAATTGGATAGTTGTTTAACACAAGTCCCTGTGGGATCGATATTCGGCTTTCTTGAAGGCCACTTTACTACTTGGTAGACCACGTACACTTACGTGTGCGCTTGGATGTTGTCAACCACATAAAAGTTCATGTTCTTTTGGAGCACTCTCTCTTCTCATGTATGTTGTCGAAATAAAATTATCAACACTCAATGAATAAAATCATAATTATTAATAGGCATCAATAAATAAGAGAATAGAGCTGGTATAAAAGGGATTGGAGAGAAGAAAGATAAGAAAAAGGAAAACATGGCCTAATCTACTCCTAGACGCTAAGTCATAAATGATCTATAACGTGCACCACCAATAATTATCAAACCATAATCCATTCTATTGTAATTTGACCTCCCATTGCCATAACTTTTGCAGTATCAACGTGACACAGATATGCCTTGCCATATATTTCGGCTCTCCAACATTACATGAAAGAAGCAGAAACTCCTTAAGTCATTCTGTCTGCACTATAATGCTTGCTGCTTTAACTTTCAGTAGATGAAATACCAAAATGGTACCTATAATAATCTTGAAGAGAAAACTCTAAATATACTGCCTCTATGTTAGAGCTTGATTCTAACTCCACAAAAGCTCGTAAAATAATGCAGATTGAAATTGTGAAAAGGAAAACCAATTCAAAGAATCAAGAACTTTTGCAGATTCATGCTACCTCGAAGTAAAAAAATTGATTTTATTATAAGTTTGTCTTGTATGTTTTGAAAAAATTACGATCTATGTCTATTTCTAAAAATATTTATGCTACGTAGCTCATATTTTGTATATAAACACATGATTTAGTTCATATTTATATGTAAACACCTTGTATACACTTTATATAAGATTGATACATATATAATAATTTTCCGAGGTATAGTATTGTCTATTGGGCTACGTGATGAAAATATTTCAAAAGCTATATATTTTTCAAAATTTCTTCATTTTCAGATCCTTCAAGTGAGCAATATTAGTAAAAATAAGTTAAAAGAAACGGAGGCACGAAGAAATGTGTCACATACTGTAAGAGCCAAAAAAACACAAACTGCATACACTACTGACAAGCTTCATGATCCATTAAATTCAAAGAATGAAATTAGTTGGTAGCATAAGGAAAACTGATTCTTCTAATTGACCTTAAGGGCTCTTAGAAATATATCACTTAGAACATGAGCGGACAAATTAGGGGACAACCCTTATGTATCCAATTGGCTGAGCTCCGTTTTAAAGTTATCAGATCTAGATCAGGCCGGAGACATTAAGCTAACTAGTGGCAGGATTTTATAAAAATTGGGTTGCAAGCTCGGGTATCTTTCTTACATAGTTATGTTGTTTCTCCAACTGAAGACACCAAAATGCAAGGTTGATTGTCCTCTTTCATGTTACTTGGGCAGATCAACTTAAAACTTATGAAGGACCTACCATGTGTTGCTACTGATCAATGTCCCAAAAAGAGTTACATTCTTATCCATCACTATGAATCCGAATTTGTTGGAACTTGTTATCAAAAAGATAGAGTAATGCATTAATGGGCTTGAAGGTCTCAAAATTAATTGTTATAAATATACATATATATTTTTGAATAAAGTTGCAAAAGTTGTAAACATACAATAAAATTCTTCACCGAATAACAAATATCGCGCAATACATATATGAATCAAATTTTTCAATAAAACTCATTCTTTAGTACTTAGACTATTCTACTATTCAAAATGAATCGACATATAACTCATCGAGACGGAGCAAAGCAACATCGTTACTTACATTTGAATGATGTCAGACAATCCAAGAGAAACTTATGCAGCATTGGACAACGAATCTTGTGGTGTAAATTTGATTATTTTAGCATAGTCCTCAAATTCATTAGTTGATGCAATGAGGCAGAGACCAATAACATGATCATGAATTGATCCTGCTATGCCCCACCCCGAACTGTTTTAAGCCCCCGTACTTATTACTTTGGCAACCGCTCCAATACCTCACAATGTGTAGCTTCTACCAAACTTAATCTCGACTTTTCTATCATATCGATAAGCTTACAAAGTCCAACTACACCATCAGCAGTGACCGAAAGTTCTTCTATGTTAATATTGACTGAAGAGCCATATTTTTCAGTTGACATCAAAACAAATTGCACCAAACAAGTGATGAAGCTTGTAACATCTGTGACAAATTTGATGAATAAAAATTTGAGACCAAATTAAATTCCAACAAAAGACACGATGAATAAAAATTTGAGACTAAAAGAAATTGCAGCAAGATGTGACAAAGATCTGAAAATATAAGGTTTTATTTATACAGAATTGGATTATTCACAAACCAAAAAGGACAATAATTAAAAACGAAGATCTTAATATTCTTTATATAGAATTGGATCATTGATAAACCAAAAAAGGCACTAATTAAAAAAAAAATTAATGAAGAGTAACACCTTCACAAGGGGAAAAATTGGATGTTTTTTTTTTTTTGAAATATCATATGCTTGTTTTTGGTGGTACAAACCAATTATGACACAAATACGCAAAGTTGGATAAAAGGAAAAAAAACGGATGTTTATTTTTTTGGAAAAATCGTATGTTTTTTTTTGGTGAGACAAACCAATTATGACACAAAGTTGGATAAAATTAAATTGTAGAAAAATTTATTAACAAAGGAAAAAAATCGGATGTTAAAGTTAATATATTTATTTTGAAAATTTAATGATAGGAAAAAAGAGAAAAACGATTTTATCTAAAGTGGAGTCTTTTAATGAAGGGTCAAAAGTTCAAATCACTTTTCTAAGGGCCTTCACACTTTTAATATATTATAGATATAGATTATAGATTATAAATTATAGATATAGATTATAGATATAAATAAATATAATTTGTATGGTATAAATATACCATGAATTTTTATGGTATAAATATACTATATATTTTTATGGAGTATCGTGAAAGCAGGCAATAAAAATAAAAAAACATAAAATTTTGATATAGCTTATAAAAAATGAATGAACAAAGGCTTTCATAAAAATAGACAATAAATAAGAAATATGAGAATTTAATATATAATTATTTTTTTATACATTAGAATTTGTTATAAAAGTAAATATTTTATATACTATATCTGACAACCAACTAATACGGCTATGTCTATTTAATAATTTTTAAAATTGTTATTTATGTTTTTTTATTTATCAGATCAATTTAGAATAATGAAAAATTTATATTGCGCACTATTTATTTGGTTAATATTAATAAAAATGATAGGAATTTTGTATAGTTTAATAAAGATAAATTGTGGTATTATATATATATTTTTTAAATAAAACAGTAAAATAGTCTCAATAGATAGATGTGAAGGATATTTTTAGGTTCAATAGATAGATAAAAAATACATTTTATATACAATAAATAGATGGGGAATATTTTTATATATTATTTCACATAATTAAAGGGCATTTTGGCCATTTTAAAATAACGGAATCGACATAGTAATTAATTTGATTTTAGAACAAGTCATAAATTAGCAGGCCAAATGATTTTTGCAAAATAAACGGCTTTGCAGGGGTCAATTATATAGTTACTTCCTCACGGGAACCCTCATTTTCATAAAAGTCTAGTCTTCGCTTTCGGTAACCAAATCGAATCGGATCCTTCCTTGAAAATACCCCTTATCTGTTTCCTTACATTATTATTATTCTTCCACCAAATTAAATTCCAATACCCTAATTTCTGTCGATGCATTCAATCGTACTCTGAAGACAGCTTCAATTTTTGATGCGTTTTGATTTTGACCCTCGAAACACAGATTAGAAAAAACAATGAAGAAATCGAATTTCTTGAGAAGTTCAAAAGATATGCTTACCAAGAACTTCAATTCCACCAAATGGTAATTTCGGTCAACTCCAAATTGGTTCCACCTATTGATTGATCTTCAATAGTTGTCCATTGATTTGAATTTTGTATGAGAGAATTCATATTGATTTAAATTGTTCTTTTTAAATTTGTTGCAGTAAGATGTCGTTAAAGCTAGCGTCTTCAAGGTTGAAATTGTTGAAGAACAAGAAGGAAGTGCAAGTGAAGCAAATGAAAAGAGAACTGGCCCAGTTGCTCGATTCTGGTCAGGACCGGACAGCAAGAATTCGCGTAAGTCATACTTCTCTCGTCTGCCAATAGGGTTAAAATACTTGCATGTTTTTATATGATGTTCTGGTGTTTGACTTTGCTATTCAGGTAAGACTTTGTATAAGAATTTTTTCATATGATAATGATCCTATCATGCCCTTTGCAGATGATTCTTCAAATCTCCATAAAATTACAAAGCTCACGCTGGATAATTAATTAGATCCCATCCATTTGGTGCACTTTGTGAATATCTACCCTCAGAATCAGTAGGATTCTTCTTTAGTGTTACAACCCAAAAACCATGGGTCATGATGGCATTTGCCGCGACAAGTAAGCCTATCACCCAAACTGATATGAAATGAAAGATAACACCAAAACCGAAGGTAAGACTCCTAGAATGGAGTCGAACGTAAGACTCCTAGAATGGAGTCGAACCACACACATATTAGTAAAAATGGAAATACTTAGTCAATGATATCAAATCAAATCCCAAAATCTGGTGTCACAGTGTAGGAACACAACTAGTACAAGTTTAGATCAAAATACATAAGGTATCCAACAAGAACAATTTCTTTGAATACAAATAAGACATAGTCTAAATAAGGAAAGGCAGGAGTCAACTCCGGACGCATGAAATCAACCGCTACCTCAAAAGCTCCAAATATTGCCCGAATCAACCACCGTGAGGCGCACTCGAACCTGATTCTGCACCAAAAGGGTGCAGTAGGGGTGAGTACGGTCCACTTGTACTCAGTAGGTATCATAGGCTGACTGAGCAAAGTAGAAAATAAAGCATACAAAATACACACTAAGGACAAGTCACCTGCAACCAAAAAATGTTCCAAACGGTAGCCCACACAGTCTCTGCTAACAATTCTATAATATTCACATACACCAAGGCAAATACGAGAAAGGAATACAAGTATACAAATATCACACATGTAAGTACGAGGAAGGAAAACACAAACATGTATCACATCAAGGAAGGTAATATGTCACAGAAAAGAACAAAGTAAATACAAATGCAATGGAGATGATGATGATGGGAATCTATTTTGCTCGGACTCAGCTGTTTTGCCGCCGAACCCGTCTCGACACGAGACTGGGGCGGGGATGGGTGCTTCCGCCGTCTCCGATTCGGTCAAACAATTTCGGAGACGTTAACCAAACTAAATATTAAATTTGAGGGAAACATCGAAATTAACCGGCGACTTACCTGAAAAAATCTCTACGAACAACCACCGAAATAGAGACGGTGTTACCGATGGCCGTCGCCTGAAATCATCGTCGCCATCGCTGAAAATCATCGTCGCCATTGCCGGAAAACATCGTGCAGTCGTCTATGGCCAGTCGTCGTCCATTGTCGTCGGCGTTAACAGTGACGGGTTTTTTTTTCAAAGTGATTTGTTTGTGGTGTTAATAACATTTAATAATATTAATAATATTAACCACAGATATACCTTTTAATGAAAAATAAAAACACGTGTATACAAGTTTCGGTCAGTAAACCGACTTTGTTTAAAAATTATACAACAACAACAACAAACCCAGTGTATTCCCACTTAGTGGGGTCTGGGGGGGGTAAGATGTACGCAGTCCATACCTCTACCTCTGATGAAGTAGAAAGGCTGTTTCCGAATATACTTATTTTTTATTTTTTGGTAAATAAACGTCAGTTTTAATTTTGGAAAAAATTTCTAATACGAATACTATTCCTAATTGAAAAGAAAAATCAATGAAAAAAGTAACTAAAAATAGTTAAGTAAATAAAAAATAAATTCAAATCCCTGTGGTTCTAGGAAAATAAATTAGTTTAAAATAAATTATAACTCTATATTTATAGTATTTAATTTTTTTAAGCCGAATCCCCGCACCCGTATCCACTCTCGGATTTGCACCCCCGGATCCTAAAATTTATATCTTGACGAATCCGAATCTCGGATCAGCACCCGTCTCGGATACCCGCACCCGAGTCCGAGCAACTTAGGGTTCCTATACTAGAATAGGTCCCGAACACCTCACTTCTCTTACTTTCGGTGCTTATCTTCAATTAGAAGATGGTCACCCGCCCTAAGCAAAACATTAACTAAAGACCTTGAAGTCGTGACCCATGAGATAGCTGAGGAAAGCGATATCGAGCGTAGACATCAAGCCGTAGCGCGCGAACCAGCAACCCCTCTTTATGATGCTTTCCACTCTTTCGAGAGGATTCAGTTATTGAGTTGGTGACCTGATCGGATTTTCCCTCTCCGATTATCTCCTACAATAAGATATGAGGTAAGAAGCAAGAAAGACTGTCTATGACTGTCTATGAATAGCCCTTTTCAGTTCCAATGCGCGGAATCGAAAATTGTGCCCGTGTGGGGGCCGATTCATTGATGTGATTTGGTGGAATTTGGAACATTATTTGCTATGTGTGAACGTGTAGGGTCCTATGTGATATTGTTGGCCTTGTGTATATGGAAATTAGTTGTAATCTTGCTTGATGAAAAAGCCTAATGTGGTATCAATGGCAACTTTTTAATGTATCTCATTGGCATATGGATTATGTTGGATTCATGGATGGTTGGATTAATGGAGGGATTTTTGGATAGCTTGGCTGGCATATTGGTTGGATATGGAAATTTCTTATTCTGGTTGGCTGTGAACATCACATCCTCATATCATATTCATTCATGAAATATTGGTATCACTGTGGAAATACTAAAAATACTGGAAACAGTGCTTTTTCTGACAGAAAATGTGACATCTTTAAAACCCTCTATAGATGGATGTGCCAGATAGGAGTTATGAATATTGGTTGTATACGGGTTGACAAACCCCCATGGGTCCTACAACGGGAAGCTTTAGCTCTGTAGGTGTATACGGAGGTTGTGCGACAACCTCGTGCATCACATCATTCCCATCTAAGTTGCTCAGACTCGGGTGCGGGTATCCGAGACGGGTGCGGATTCGAGAGTCGGATTCGTCAAGATTTAAATTTTAGGATTCGGGGGTGCGAATCCGAGAGTGGATACGGGTGCGGGGATTCGTCTTAAAAACATTAAATACTATAAATATAGAATTATAATTTATTTTAAACTAATTTATTTTCCTTGACCCATAGGGATTTGAATTTATTTTTTATTTACTTTACTATTTTTAGTTACTTTTTTCATTGATTTTACTTTTCAATTAGGAATAGTATTCGTATTAGAAATTTTTTCCAAAATTAAAACTGACGTTTATTTACCAAAAAATAAAAAATAAGTATAATTTTTAAACAAATTAGGTTTACTGACCGACACTTGTATACACGTGTTTTTATTTTTCATTACAAGGTATATTTGTGGTTAATATTATTAAATGTTATTAACACGACAAGCAAATCACTTTGAAAAAAAAAACCCGTCACTGTTAACGCCGACGACAACGGACGATGACTGACCGTAGACGACTGCACGATGTTTTTCGGCGATGGCGACGATGATTTTCAGCGACGACGACGATGATTTAATGCGACGGCCATTGATAACACCGTCTCTATTTCGGTGGTTGTTGGTCGAGATTTTTTCAGGTAAGTCCTCGGTTAATTTCGATGCTTCCCTCAAATTTATTATTTAGTTTGGTCAACGTCTCCGAAATCGTTTGACTGAATCGGAGACGGCGGAAGCACTCGCCCCCCCTAGTCTCGTGTCGAGACGGGTTCGGCGGCAAAACAGTCGAGTCCGAGCAACATAGGAGGAACCAACCTCGGAAAACCTGACACACGATAAATATAGCCATTTTCATGATTAGTTCCTACACCATTAACATGATTTTGTATTAACATTTACTACTCAGCCAGTCTGAAGAAAGTTAAGCCATAACCTACCTCGGATGTCGAAAATTGGTTTGAAAACCTTCAATTTGAAGCCTTACTCCCACGAATGGACTTGGAATCAGCTAAGACATAGAAGTATAGAATCTATGCGTCAAAAGAAAGCCAACGCACATATATTGCCTATTATTAAGTCAGGGTTAAAATGGACCCCCAAAATGTATTATAAGAAGGGTAAAATCGTAATTTTATTTTTGGAACATGTTTCCCATACATTTAGGAGTTACAACTGAAAACCCAAGCGTAAACCAGTTAAAAATGAGGTCCAAATCGAAGAAAAATCATTTTCAAACTTTACCAGTAAAAATCCTTGAAATTCATGTTAAAAATTGAGAATTGCAATTGTTTTGAAGATGAAATTGAGAGGAAAAGTGATAATTTTAAGATTAGAAACTCACCCAAATGAGAACGGGTTGAATTGGGGTTTAAGTTGGAGGAATACAATTTTTAGGCTTTTCGGGCCAAAATTTCTCATTTTTCACTTTTAAATCCGCGTTTAAACAAGTTTTAAATGATAAAATTGAGGGAAAGTAATTGAAATAGGTGTTTCGGAGCTTACCCAAGCTTAGAAATGTAGGAAATTGCTCAAAATCACGAAACCCTAATCTCCAAGTCTAAAAAAAAAGGTGAAAAATGGCGAAACATGGGTATTTATTGTACCCAGGCATCGCATACGCGATCTCCGGATTGCTTAAGCAACTACCACTTAAGTGACCAGGCGTCGTGCATGCGATACCTTGCATACGCGACCCTATCGTCGCGTAAGCGAGTCCTGTGATCGCAACCAAGATGTCATGTAAGCGGCACTTGGGTCCCGTCTGCCAGTCGCGTATGCGGGTGCACCAGCCGGAGACTTGGAGAATTTCAACTCTTTGCAGACCCTCGAGATTCATCTGGAATCCCGTGAATGCAAGTGAACTATGCTATCCTATCAAATTTGACGTTCCTGACTCAATGGCGATATCAGATTTTCGAAAAAACGTCGTGTTCACAAAGTTGACCTACGAAACTCAATTTCACCACTTTTCGAACTAAGGGTCGAAACGAGATACAAAAGTCATAAAACCATACCAACCTCATTACCTAACTAAAATCGACGTTCTGGATTTGCTGGGGCAATCCATTTGCCATCCGATGCACAAATCAATAAATGTTGATCGAAGTCAATTATAAGGCTTTTCAAGCCACGAAAAACCACAATATCACATAAATCACACCGGAATGCATCGGGAACCGTGCCAATCATCCCTACACCCCAGAAATACCACAAAGTAACCAGGGGAGGGGTAAATGGTCAAATCACACGGCAAGAAACATTTCGCAATAATCACAAAAAATCAGGTCGTTACATTTAGCCATCATTATGAACGTATCTGATAGCTAGTGACATATCAGAAATGAGGTGCACTCTCGTTTGTGAAAATTCAAGTAATATCTTCATATCATAAAACCTTCACTCTTACTTAAGTTAGATTGTTGAATCTAATTGCAATTCCTGTTAAGTTTTACAGCTCTGGTTATAAAGTTAAATGTATGTTCCTGTGTGCCTCAGATTTGGAGTTTGAGAAAACTATTTCATCTATCTGATACTTTAATTTTAGGTGGAGCATGTTGTTAGGGAGGAGAAGATGATGGCGGCATATGATCTTATAGAGATTTATTGTGAACTGATCATTGCACGCTTGCCTATTATTGAGTCACAAAAGTAAGTTGGTTTTTGCATGTGATGTTTCTTTAGCAACTATGTTTATCTTCATCTGCATGACACAACAGTGAGGTTAGATTAAATCTCGCATTACAGTTGCAGTAAAATGTAATTTGCCTATAACTCCTTCCCTGTTGAATCATCCCCAAGACAAAGAGAAAACAATGTTGCTCAGGCTCATTTATTTTGGTAGGTAGTCCAATGGCTTAACTTTCCTTATCTTGTCCATTGTTAATTCTCTGTAATATTCTGTTAGCTCTCTTTAGTCTGTTTTGATCTAAACCACAACCCAAAGAAGACAATCCACTCTGACCTCTACTCCATTGGTAGCTACTTCTATGATATTCCCTCCATTTAAAAAAGAATGACCTACTTTGACTTGGCACAAAGTTTAAGAAAACAAAGAAGACTTTTGAATCTTGTGGCCTTAAATTAAAGTTGTGTCGAATGTTCCAAAATGCCCTTTAATCTTGTGGTCCTAAACATGCCATGTGGAAAGTTGAAATTAAAGTATTGCCAAAAAGGAAAGGGGTCATTCTTTTTGAAACGAACTAAAAAGGAAAGTATGTCATTCTTTTTGAAATGGAGGGAGTATATAGGAGTTTGATATCTTGAGGCATGGTCCTTGTGTTTTACTTTGATGGCTTTGCTGGTGTTTTTGATTTACGAGGGTTGTAGAGATGGCGATGATGCCAGCTGTAGGATCTTTACCTGATAAGATATGTATACCTGTGCAAATCTGATCATTTAATATCTGAACATATCTCTTTGGTGTGAGATTTTTAGCTGACCCCCCTTTGGTCTCAAACAAGCATTATTATGCTCTTGTACCAGCCAAAGTTTGTAAAGTCCATTATCAGTTTGTGCAAGAACATTTATGAAGGGGGTTCCTTTTTCCACCCCACATTTACTCGTTCTGTTACCTGTTGAAGAATATCTCCTTTTCATCACTGTCTTATGTACTTAAAAATTTGATTTGTTTTACCTGGTTCCCATCTTCTTAATAATCCGAATTCAGGTTAGTTTCTGCTGTTTTACTTGAAATATTAGCTTTACTAGCCGCAAATAAAGAAACACATACTGTTTCCCATGATTAACTCGTGGCTAAATGATGAGTCTGATACCTTTGAAGGGTTTTGATACGTTATTGTCTCTGATGAACAGAGATTGCCCCATTGACTTGAAGGAAGCAATCACCAGTGTAGTATTTGCGTCACCAAGGTGTGGAGACATAACAGAACTTGTAGATGTGAGGAAGCATCTTACCTCAAAATATGGAAAAGAATTCATAAATGCAGCAATTGAGCTCCGTCCGAGTTGTGGAGTTAGCCGAATGGTAAGTTTGCATTATTCCCCTTCAACAGTTGACAATTCGACTTTAAAGAATGAAACATTTCTATATTGAGTAACAATTTAACTTTAAAATGTTAATTTCACCCTTAATGAGATGATTTATAGCCACACAAGCACCTATGGCTTATTCTAGACCACAAATCTCAAAAGTCTTCTTATATTTCCTGTATTCCGTGGCCAGTCAAACTACATGTAATATGGGATGGAGAGAGTATTTATACTCCCTCCGTTTCGGAATAAGTGAATTGATGGGGTATTTATTGGTGTTTCAAAATAAGTGAATCATTGAATTTTTTTTCAAATTTACCCTTATGATTTGACAACCAATTAACTTTTGAAAAGGTATTACAAGGTCAGTTTTTCTTTTTTTGGGGTAAAAATGGAAAGTTGTGTTAAATTTATGTCTTTAATGCTTTTCCTTAATTTGTGCGCCAAAATCCAACAATTCATTTATTATGAAACGGAGGGAGTATTTCTCAAATTCAACAACATATTGCTCTTAATTATTATCTTATGCTGTTGTACTTTAGTTGGTTGAGAAGTTATCTGCCAAGGCACCTGATGGGCAGACCAAGATGAGAATCTTGGGGGCAATTGCTGAGGAACATGGTATTCAATGGCATCCAAAATCAGTAGAAGAGGCGGAGTCGGTGCCTTCAAATGACTTGCTGGTATGATTATGTAACTTCTAATGTCCATTGATGACTAAGATTGAGCTAGTTATTTTGCCTTCACTGAGTTTACTGCTTAAATTGTCCAGAATGGATCTGGTAGTTTAGAGAAGGCTGGTAACATCCATGAAGATGCTACTCATTTCGAAGCTTCAGATGTGAGAACTCCACTTGATCATGGTAAAAGGCCTAATGCATCCTCAAATTTCCCAGAGCAGAACACAAGATCCTCATTGGGGACCCAAAACTTTGTCTCTGCACATGGTGGTGGTAGAGGCGTAACACCATCTTCTAACTATCATCATGGAGTTAGTCCTTCAGGTTAGTATCATTTCTATGCTACAATACAACCTGTACAGTTTAGTTCTCCATCTGCATACATAACGGTAATGATGGATTTTCATGACTCTTTAGGGTCTAGGGATGAAGGGTCAGAAGCTGGGCAGTCAATTCCTGGAGATGTTAATTTTTCTATTGGTAAGCAGAATTGGAGTATGGAATTTAAGGATGCTACCTCTGCTGCTCAAGCCGCTGCTGAGTCTGCAGAGCGTGCAAGCTTAGCTGCCAGAGCCGCTGCAGAACTTTCGAGGGTTACGAGGCAATATTCCTCAGAATCTCAGAGGACTGAAGTACAGTCTTCAGGAGGTGGAGGACGAGGAAGGTATGACACAAGTATCAATGAACATTTCCGCAAAGATTCAGCAACCAGCTCTTTACCTGATAGAAATCCAAGGCTTAAGAATGAAAGGATTGATAGTTTGCAACATGAAAATCTGGCTAGAGAGGCGAGACAATTTCACGATAATAATCATGGTACTTCAGGAGGTTCAGGACCAGGAAAGTATGAACATTCTCCTAATGATTCAGTTATCAGATCTTCACCTGAGAGAACTTCAAGGTTTCAGCAAGAAAGGGCAGAGAATTTGCAACATGATAATCTAGCCAGAGCAACAAGACATCATAATGATATGCATGGTACTTCAGATAGGCCTGGTTCACAAGTTTCCACAGGTGCCACTGGTTCAGTTAATAATGACGATTCATTTGCTACCGTTGCAGAAGGTGATAAGTATGTGCAGAAAAGTTTATCTAAAGAGGACAGTAGAAACATTATGATACAGAGAAAATCATCTGGTAGAACCGAATCTGAATCCATGAATAGTTTTAAGAATGAGTCAATGGAGGACTTCAATTATTTTGGAGAAGAAGCTACTACAAAATATCCGAAAATTAATTCTTCAGATTCTTATTTAACCACTTCAGGTTTTGGTGAAAATATTCATTATTCTAGCCACCAAAGTTATGGAAAAGATGCGATTAATGATCCATTTTATAATGTTTACCAAGGTCACATTCCTAGTGAAACTGTTAATAAGAGTTGTGATGATTCTGCCTCGGTTGCTTTCGATGATTCTGGCTCAGAAGAAGATTATAATATCAAGTTCGACTCAGATCCTGTATATGATGACCAACAGGCCAAACTTTATTTTCCATCACCAGAAAGGAAATCACCTACTTACAACTCTGCAATTAAAAAATCGTGGAGCTTTGACTCTGACAAATCACTGGCAAAATCTCCTTTGGCATCAGAAATCTCTGTGGGAAGGCCCTCGCCTCAATTATATGGAAACTTGGCTCCCGCTGGTGACAATTCACGACAAGAAAATACTGTACCAACCTTTGACAATTCTGATGGTATGAACTCTGATAGTGACATCGAAATGGTCCGACTCCCAATCGGTAAGTCAAAAGATATCTATATCATATATATCTCTCATTCTATCTTATTACAAATTCTAATTGTTTAGTGGTATGGTTAGTTATAACTAATGGGAGATTTCAGAAATGTTTCCTATGAACATGCACGGTATCTTGACTCACCAAGATCCTCCTATATGGAGAATGTTTCAGGAACTGATGGGAAGAAATGGTCACACTCCTTATCTGACGAAAGGGTGTTCGGTGATATGCAAAAACATAATAAAACTGATAAAAGTGACTCAATTAGTTTCAGTTCAGAAGATGAGGCTAAGCATACAAAACCCCAAGATGGAAAGGACGACCGCAATCCACCAGCTTTGCCCCGGACACAGACAGATGATGGTAGTTTAGCTTCTTCAGTTTCTGGGTTCGAAAATGAATTCACATTTGGGAAGTTAACTGGTGGCCTTAAGCATAAAGGTCATATCCCTCCACCTTACTTGAGGAGCCAGTTGACTAATGTTTCATCTTCAGTCGAGAGTGGTATGGAAAGTCCTGCGATGAGGTCACAAGATGTTGCTCCCTCCAAGAATTCTGTTGGTTTAGGAATGCAGACAAAAAGAGATGATAAGTCAAACTCAAGATTGGATGACACTCATTCTGTTTCAGATACCGACAGTTCCGATGAGGATTTTTCACAAGAAGCTTCAAGTTACAGACAAAGAACTTATGCACGAAAAACAGGCAGCAATACAAAATATGCAGGATTACGAGGTTCAACTGCATATTTTGATTCTGATAGCAGTGATTCCGAGGCTGGTCATAAGAAACAATTGATTGCTGGTAGTAGTAGTCAATTGAGTGGTGGGTTTTCTCGTAGGACTAAAGCTTCGTCCTTCATCTTAGATACAAACTCTTCGTCCAAGCTTAAAATCAGCTCTGAGGCAGCTGTTAATTCTGACTCTGGTGTAGACGGAAAGCTCACCAGCCGCTCTTTCGGTATTAAAACTCAAGAACGTCTGAAACCCGTCAGGAATTCTTGTGCGGGTGATACAAAGGAACCGCAGAGACTGACCAGGAACTTTTACAGCAGTGAGTCGCATGAAGCCCCATCAGGTACAAGGATAAGTTCAGGGCAGCCCAGCTCTGGACCTGCAATTTCAAGGCCTATTACACAGCCGAAGATCACTTCACATGAAGGGAGACAGAGGTCAGCAAGAGTGGAACAACCATCTAGCTCTTCCCAAATGACAGCAGCATCAGGCAACAGTGATGCTCCAAAGCCGCCAACCTCGGGTGGGGACATATTTTCTAGAGAGGATAGCATGAAGAAAGCTAGTCATGTACATCCAAAGCTGCCTGATTATGATGATATTGCTTCCAAGTTGCAGTCACTTCGAATGAATCCCAAGTAAAAAGTAATGTCTTTTTAGCTGCGTACGTACACACGGAGACTTTTTACAGTATTACTCGTGCCCTGAGATTCCAGCACTATATTTGTTTGTAATGTTCACATATTGCATTCATTCATTTGATGTAAAAATAAGTTTGGGTTATATGAATACTTGGAAGTTGACGCTGTATGGACTAAAATTTTCTCTTTGTAACTTGATTGATGTTCCTTTGAAAGTGACTTGAATTGTCCTCATTGTTTATTCATTGTTCACCAATCTTATCCAAATTAAAAGCCTGATACAAGCTCAAATTTGTCATTTGTGATGATTAAGATATAAGGAAAAACTACCCAAACTGCCCTCAGGTCAAACTAATCATCCATATTTGCGCACATACAAGTTGTTGGCCAAATATATCTTCAGATCCCAAACTTGACACGAATTTTCATGTTGACACCTTAGCTAACTGTTCATTTTAAACACCTAAACAAGTGTCTCGTTGTATCATATTGACACTTTTTGTTGATATGACGTAGTGAGTGTAATACACTCGTTGACAATGCAGAGGGACTTATTTTGGTCAATTTTATTTATTTTCTTCTTTCTTAATTTTTAGTCATCATTTTTGATTTTTCAAACTTAGAAACTTCTTCCATGGTGACTGAATGTGTAAAACTATTTAATGCTTCATTTTGGGCCCTAACAACGTAATTACTAGATGCGTCTGTAGTACTTTAAAGCACAATAATTACCCCTTCAAAAATATTTCATGTTCGACCCTAACAACGCCATTACTAGATGTGTCATTGCAATCATTTGAATTCAATCTCATCTGGATCCAATCCTAGAAAATAATCTCCATAAGCAGCAAAATGGTACACGATAGCTGAAAATAAATCCCCACCCCCAATCCTCAACCCTACCCCACCTCACCCACACCCATACAGAATTCAACTGTCCCACCTATTTACCGTAGACAAACACAAAGGGAGGTTAGAAAAATGCGCATATGACTACGATTAAAAAAAATCATATACAGGAGGGATGGCCACGAAATTATAGTCTGCAAATGGATGTGGATTTGATTTTTTGGTAGATTGTAAAGCTATTTATTAGGGTAAGGGCAAAGAAGGAAGTAAAATAAAAAAAAGGCAGTCCGGTGCACTACAGCTTCCGCTATTCGCAGGGTCTAGAAAAGGCCCCACCGCAAGGGTGTATTGTACGCAATCTTACTGTACATTTTTGTCAAAGACTATTTCCAAGGCTCGAGAACCCATGATCTCCTGGTCACATGTCACGACCCGATTTACAAGTCATGATGCCACCTACTTTATTCCGCCAGTAGATAAGACAAATCATAACTCAGAGTTGAATGCAAGGGGTTATCTTGGTGAAAAATGCCCCAAAAGGCCAAAAAATAGATAATTGCAACTTATAAATAACCTAGCAATAGAAATAGACAAGAGGTAACCAACAATCAGAAACCATCCCACGACCTAATGGAGCCAGTACGATATTATACATACAAGTCAAGTTCTAAAACAATCTATACAATCAGTCTCGAAACAAAAGACTAGATATAAATAAGATAGAAGAAAATGAGCAACTTCGACTCCAAGAGCTCATCCTATCTCTGAAATCAAACCCAGTACGATCGTTGAATCAACGGAGGAAACTAGTACTCGGATCTATACCAAAATGGTACAAAAGTGTAGTATGAGTACCAAAACCATCGGTACTCAGTAGGTATCATCGGCTAACTGAACTAAATCATGATATAAATATGATAAAATGTGAGATAACATAACTAAGTCAAGGTAAGGAGACGAACCTGAACATCTCCAATATCACCGTGCAAAAATAAGTTATTAACTAGAACAATAACATAGCATAAAGAATCAAACACATATGATTATAACTAAAAAAAGCCCCCATAAGTTAATAAGCATGGAAAAATAAATAGCCCAGCGTAGGCCCCCAGAAGCCTGGAGGGTACAATAAAGTAGAACATAAACCGAACTACCGTCGTTTTTTATTTCCCAAGATACCAGTAGAATACACCCTCAAAGTCCTCAATGTCATCTTATCACTATCATAGTAATAGCTAGACTCGAACCAGTAAGCATATAATCAATAACATAATCATCCTCCGAACTCGAACCGAGAATAAATATATATATATAAAGATAGAGAGGGAGGGGGGGGGGGGGGGGGGGATTAATGTCATAATCTTCTTTCTGACTTAAACCGGGTATATACGTCATCAATATCATCATCAATATTCGTACTCGAACTGGTAATTATATCTCATTATCATAATAAATAGCATATCCACTAGCATAATCAATAACATAATCCCTAGCATAACTCATAGCATAATTGATAACATAATCTATAACATAATCAATCGCATAATGCTTAACATAATCCATATTAATGATCACTAGTATAATCAATAAGCACGAACTCAATTCCAGCCCACCATAACTATCAATTGTTAAAGTTTTTTAATATCACCTCAATAAGTATTTTCATGGCATACAACAAGAACATAAAATATTTTTAATACCTAACCCAAATCTTGGCCTAAGGTGGGTCGAAGGCTCACTTCTCGATCCCCGAAATTCATTACAAGACAATTTCTATCCCAGTCTAGGCTAAGGTATCTATATCCATTTTTAGATGTTAACTAAGACACAATTCGATCCAAAGATAGAAATGTTGCCAAGATCATGATCAACTAAGTCTTTTATGCCTAAATTATGATTTTTGAATAGCCTAAACGGTCCAACTATCCCAAGTATTGCCAATCACATCACCAAACCCTAAAACCTTTAAAAAATCTAACATGATATTGTAAGCATACTATGAACTGATCAACGCCCAAAATACACCTCCAATTGAGGATAAAGAGGTCACTGTCAAGTAAAGAAACTCAACTAGGTTGGAGTCGAACCCATAGAGAAGACATGGATGTATATCTCTAGCTTTCTGTAAATGACCCTTCAGGCTATTTCTTGTGATTCTACTTATTTTTGCCGTTAGAGATTTTCCATAGCTGCCTCAAGTTATTTATGACTTACTGGGACTGATAGTTTGGTTATCAGGTAGTTCATTTGGTTTTTAGAACCATTTTCCTGTATAAAAGTCTTCACTGATTCCAAATAGCCACTGAGCAAGAACCTCAATAAAAAGATATTAGACGCAAGTTCAGACTATGCTAGCAGCCCCAAAATATCAATTTTAGGTTGAGTAGACCTTTGATTCGGGTCTCGTTGCACCCGAACTAAATTTGACCTATTGGTCAAAAAGTTGATAACTTACAAATTTGGATTTGGGGTCCACATTTGGTTGAAACAACCTTGAATGAAATATATGTCTTCACCAACACATCTGAAATATCAAAATCAGTGTGGTTGCATATTTATCTTTCTCATATTGTATTTCTGATACATCCTAAGGCATTGGCTGAAACTTGGAATTTATTCCAAGTTTTAGCTGTCATCTAGTGCAGCAATGGTACCGTAATTATGGAGGGTGCATTGCAATCACGATGATGCAATCATATGAACTGAGGACCTGGGAAGGGGTATTTCAATGGCCTTTTTGGTCAAGAATTAGCTATTTTAGTCTTGCTTTGAGTCCCATAAATACTAATAGAGTGTGCAGTCCACAAAGTGAGTCTTAGGTGTTGATTGAGAGCTTGAATAATTTGCATAATCATGATTAACATTGAATCTAAGGTATGTATCCTTTATTTTTAGTGTTGAATTCTTGATTATTTGACCTAAAACCCCAAATGGCTTAAAGCTTCATTTTAGCCCAAATATGCTTGATTTGCACCAATTTCTTAAGGAGTATAACTCCTTAATGGTATTTAAATAATGGATTGGTCTCAAAAACTATTTTTTTGTGAGGCCTATTTGGGGGGTTTTGGTGTCGTTTTGGATCTAAATCACAAAGGGTGCAATATGCATATTGATATTCTCGTATTAATGCATAGATTGTATTTTTAATAGCTTGGTTCATCGAAGAAGCTTTGAGGAAAAGAAAAGCAAAGGTTATGGGTTCGTGAGCTATATTTGAATTCAAGGTAGGTTAGGCTTACTTCTTGTTAGATTGAACTTTATTATAGTATGACTTTGATAACTTGATAAGATTGGGATGGGTTTTAGGTATTGAAATGATAGATGGTAATGTTTGGGATTAGTTGATCCACTTAAGCTATTGAACTCATAAAGTGTGATACTTGACTTATAGACAAGAACCTTTGATAGTTGACTTGTTATATCATGGATTTTGATAGTTGACATGTTATATCATGGATAGCATGAGAATACTCTAGTTGCTCTAATTAGACGGAAGTGACCTTGTCACTTATATTAAATAGTAAGTATACCTTAGTTGTGCATAGTTGTGGAAATTGCCTTAGTTCTTTTGGATGGATTAAGAGTAATACTTGAGGAAGCATTGTGCCATAAAATTAGCATGGATTGATAAAACTCTAAGACATGACTTAGATGATGTAGCTTAGTCCCGAGTAGATATTAGACTTGGAGAGAAAATTTGGGTTATTAGAAGTGGAACTTGACTTGCCTTAAGCTTGGACTATATAGTTTAGTTAATGACCTAGATACTTGTTAAACGCATAAAAGGTGTATTTGGTAATATGATGGCTAATCTCGATAGATAGTTTATTCATAATGTTGGTATTAAAAATTATATGCATGATTGGTTGCTAGATTATTGATAATGCTTGGATAGCAATGAAATGCCTTATAACTTGAACCCATGATTATGATATCACTTAAACCACTGACTAAATTACCATGTGAGCCTTGGATTATGTTGTTACTCTTATTACATTCAAGCCTAGTGACTAATCTAATGGTTGTATGATCTTGGGTGTATTTATATGTCCAAACACTGCTATTTACCCATATTTGAACTTGTTTTGAGAACAAAAATTATGCTAATTATATTAAATTATGTTTCATAACTAACTGATGTGATTAGAGATACAAGGTAAATTTCCCATGGATTCAGAAGAAAATTGGATACACATTATGAAGATGAGAAAGACCATGTGGATCAAAGTTAAAAAACATACGAAGATACATGAGAGTAAGGAAAAAAGAAAAGAGCTGAGGATTGATGAAAAGAAAGAAAGGAACTGGAGAAAAATTCCAGTGACGCGATGCTATCTCAATGCCTCGCGTCAACTGGCAATATGTGTGCCTTAGCCAAAATTTGAAGAACAATTTTTTTGCATTAACCCGATGTTAATGCGTCGTATCTATGCATAAGTTCTGTGCCTTAGAAAATTCTTCTTCTACAACTTTCAGTGCATTGACGCGATGTCAACGCGTTGCGTTGATGCTTAAAGTTTTAACACTTAGTCATATTTCGAGGAGCAAATTCCAGTGACACGACGCGATGTCAATGCACCGCGTCGTGTATTGAAGAAGTTGACTTAGTATGATTTTCAAAGGTAAATTCTAGTGGATCAACGTGATGTTGACGTGACACGTTGGCTTTGTTGATGTGATTATCGACGCATCGCGTCCAGGCTTCATATCTGATTAAATTTTCTCAAGTATAAAAGGAACACGTGAGCACAATTCCAAGGAATTTTGGCAAGCATAGCAACGGTGAAAAATCATAGAATTCTTCTTTTTAGGGTTCTTATTATTTCTTTTGAACTTTTTTACCTCAAGACTAGTTTTGGGTATGATTAATTACTTGTTTTTGATGTTTAATTCAAACATGAGTGACTAAATACCCTTGTTCTGGGGTTGAGGTCAAGAACATGATTGCTCTTTGATATTCTTTATAGTAGTTTCTTTTTGGATTATCACTTGAGTTGTTCTTAATTTCTTGAACTTACTATTTTAATCCTTAGCCGCCATTAGAATAAATTTATATTTCTATGTGAATCCAGGATGAGAATCGTAGATTAGAACGAGGAAATTAAGGAGCAAGTTTCTTATCCTTATAAAATAAGGAGTTTGAATTAGCATCTAGGATAGGGCTATACCTAGAAGCCTTGTTTGGTTTAATTGCAAGAAGATAACTTTATGAATCTAGAAGAATTGTTGTATCTTTGCGGGAGTTGTAGCTGCAATATTTAATAGATAAAAGATTTTAGGTCGGGAGACCAAGATCGTTTCCTTTGAACCAAAAACCCGATAACCAATTAGACTACTATAAGAATAAAGATTTATATGATTATTCGAGAAGACTCAACCCTGGACTTCTTATCATTACTGTTTACAACAGTTGCTTGCCTTGCTTTAGTCATAAAATTTTATTTCTTGTTTATTAATTTATATTTTTATTCTCAAGTTTCAAATCATCTTGATACTTTACAATACTTAATATTCATTGTCTAAAACTAAAAGTTGGTTGAATTTCTAGTTACTTGGTCCTCATGGGAACAATATTTTATTGTCTAAATCACTATATTACTTGAACGATCGCGTGGACTTGCGTGTGCGTCTGAGTCCCAACAAGTTTTTGGCACCATTGCCAGGGACTAATATAATTAGTAAATTGCTAAATTTTTGGCTTTTGATATTAAGTTTAGGTATTAACAACTTGATCTTCGTGTCTGGATTTTTGCAGGTTTAGCTGAATCTAGATCTGGCGAGAGATAAAGAACTGGTAGAGCCTTTTGCAGAACCACAACAAATCTTTCAACAAAGGCAAAGAATGGCTGAACAACAAAATGAATCATTTGATCCAAATACCGAGAGTGTTCCACCTTCTGTCATTCCTGTTATTCCAGTAGTTCCTACTCAACAAGCTGCTAGACCTATTCGTGAGGTGGCAATCCCACTCATGAACCATGTGACGAACAGTATTCTAAATCCCAAACCAGAAGGTCAATTTGAATTGAAGAAGAATATGGTACAATTGCTGAATTCAGCGGGGCAATTTCATAGACTTTCACACGAAGATCCACAGCAGCATATACAGACCTTCTTGGAAATCAATAATACATACATTTTTGAAGGGGTCAATCCTGGTTATGTTAGGTTGACACTCTTTCCCTTCTCTCTAATGGGGGAAGCAAGAAGGTGGTTACATGCTAAACGACTACTCTCTATCACTACATGGAAAATCTAGCCCAGAAGTTTCTTATTTGATTCTTTCCATCAAGGAAGAAGACACGCTTGAGGAGTGAAATCTTGAGTTTTAGATAGAAAGATGGAAAGAATCTCTACCAAGCTTGGGAGAGATTTAAGGGTTTGCTCAGAAATTGCCCTCACCATCATCAATCTAATGATGTTCTTGTGCATACTTTCATAGAAGGATTGGAGCTGAACACGAAGATTCTTTTGGATTCAGCAGTAGGTGGATAGGCTCTTGATATAATGTATGAAGAATTGTACACACTGCTGAATCGGATTTCACAAGGCAACCCCGACTAGTATGTTGACTCGAAGAGTATTCCTAAAAAAGTTGCAGAGGTATTGGAGGTAGATCAGTTCACTGCATTACAGGCACAGATCACAGCCATGCAAAATCATATGATTACTCATCTTAATAACATAAATTCAGGTGTTACTTAACCAATAGCTACAATGAATGTAGTCCAACAGGCAAATTCTTGGTGTGAGATTTGCAGAAGTGGTGCACATGTAGCTGATGCTTGCATGACTAATTCGAATTCTATCAACTATGTGGGAAATGCAAATCGGCAGGGATAATAAAATTTTGATAACACTTATAATCCCAACTGGAGGAACCATCCCAATTTCTCGTGGGGTGGAAATCAGGCGTAGAATGTAAATCAGTACAAGGGACAAGTGTAACCAAATCCACAGCCAGCTCAGAATACTCAGGTGACTACTTAATTTAGAAATATAGAGGAATTGATGAAGAAGTTTATGGATCAACAAGTGCAATTTACAACTGAAATTAATATTCAACAGGCACAGTTTGTAGCTGAGTTGAAGAGTCAACAATTGCTTACAAGAAATCTAGAGTTGCAGTTGGGTCAAATTGCAGGGGCACAGAATACAAGACCTCAAGGAGTATTACCTAGCGATACATAGACAAATCCCAAGCAGGTAAATATGGTTATAACAAGGAATGGGATGCAAACTAAGGAGACAGTTTAGGAGTAGGTTAGTCTCATAATTAATGATGAGGGTGCTAAAGACAATACAGAGAAAGAAATCAAAGAAAAAGTGGTAAGTGAAGAAATTCACATGGAGAAACAGACTCTTCCTTTACCTTTTCCTCAAAGGGCAAGGAAGCATCAAGGGGAAGCCAATTACAAGAAGTTCTTAGATCTTCTGAAGCAGGTTCAAGTGAATCTTTCTCTTGTTGGCATTTTGCAGAGTGTGCCAAAATATGAAAAATACCTGAAGGACATAGTTACAAATAAGAACCGGTTGATCGAATATGCTACAGTTGCACTTACTCAAGAGTGCACATCTAAGATTCAAAACAAATTGGCCACAAAGCTTAAAGATCCAGGTAGTTTCACCTTGAAAATTACCATTGGACAAACTATTTGTGCACGGGGATTGTATGATTTGGGAGCTAGCGTAAATCTTATGCCCATATTGTGGTATCGGAAGATGGGTCTTGGGAGTCCCAAACCCATTACTATTATTTTACAGTTGGCAGATCGATCACTCTCTAGGACATATGGTATTATTGAAGATGTGTTGGTGCAAGTAGGATCTTTAATCTTTTCAGTGGATTTTGTAATTCTTAACTTTGAGGCTGATTTTGTGGTTCCATTTATTTTGGGATGACCCTTCTTAGAAATGGGGCAGTCACTAATTGATGTAGCAGCCGAGAAAGTAACAATGCGAGTGCATGATAAAGTAGAAGTCTTTGATATGTACAAGGCTTTGAAACTGCTAGCTGTATAAAAAGAGTTGTCATCCATATTAGTTATTGTCCTTGCTTCTGATTGCAGTTGTTGTTGTCTGATGATCCATTAGAGCAAGCTTTGATAGGTCATGATATTTATGGAGATGTGAAAGCTTTAGAATTGGTCCAGGTTATGAATTTGGCAGTGATTGATACGAACAAAGTGCCTTTCGAGCCATTGAATAGGACAATCGGTCCATCACCTAAGGCCTCAGTTGAAGAAGCTCCTAACTTGGAGCTTAAGGTTCTCCCTCCTTATTTACAATATGTTTTTCTTGGTGATCAAGATACTTTGCTGTTTTTTGGTCTGCAGGATTAACAGATGTGCAGGTAAAGGAAGCTATAGCAGTCCTAAAGAGGAGAAAAAAGGAGATTAGTTGGAAAATGTCCAATATTATAGGAATTAATCTAGCATTTTGCATGTACAACATCAACATGGAAGAGGGTTACAGACTGAGAGTGCAACAACAAAGAAGGTTGAATTCTGTGATGAAGGAGCTGGTCAGAAAAGAAGTGATCAAGTGGTTAGATAGTGGTATTGTCTACCCAATTTCTGATAGTAAATGGGTAAGTCCAGTGCACTGTGTACTGAAAAAAGGAAAGATGATAGTGGTAACTAATGATAATAATGAATTGATCCCCACACACATGGTGACCGATTGGAGGATCTGTATTGACTATCGGATATTGAATAGAGCTACTCGTAAAGATCACTATCCGATTCTTTTCATTGACCAAATGCTAGATAGATTGGTGGGACGAGTATTATTGTTTTCTGGATGGGTACTCTGGCTACAATTAGATAATCATAGCACCGGAAGACCAGGAGAAGACCACTTTTGCATGTCCATATGGCACATATGCGTTCAGATGCATGCCTTTCAACCTATGCAATGCACCTGCTATATTTCAGAGATGTATGATGGCGATATTTTTTGACATGGTTGGAGAGTTTATGGAGGTATTCATGGATGATTTCTCTGTGTACGGTAATTCTTTTAAAAAGTGCTTGCAAAATCTTAACAGAGTTCTAGCTCGATGCAAAGAGACAAACTTGGTGCTAAATTAGGAAAAGTTCCACTTTATGGTTAGGGAAGGAATTTTCCTAGGCTATAAAGTGTCATGTAAAGGACTTGAAGTAGATAAGGCAAAGGTTGAAGTGATTGAAAAGTTGCCACATCCAGTCACAGTCAAGGGAGTGCGGAGCTTTCTGGGCATGCAGTTTCTATAGGCTGTTCATTCAAGATTTCTCAAAGATTGCAAGTCCCCTGTGCAAATTATTTGATAAAAAGGAAAATTTAGAGTTTAGGGATGATTGCCAAGCAACTTTTGAAAAACTAAAGAAGAAGTTGATTGAAGCACCTATTCTGATTGCACCAGATTGGGAGTTATCGGTTGAGCTAATGTGTGACGCTAGTGATGTTTCTGTAGGAACAATTTTGGGTCAGAGAAAGGACAAGGTATTTTGCTGATCTACTATGCTAGCAAAGTGTTGAATAATGCTCAAGTTAATTATACGATTACAGAACGAGATATTGGCAATGGTGTAGGCATTCAAAAAGTTTAGATCTTACTTAGTTGGCACTAAGGTCATTGGTCATACTGACCATGATGCTATTAAGTATCTTGTGAACAAGAAGGATGCAAAACCTCGACTGATTAGGTGGATTCCGCTACTACAAGAATTTGATCTTGAGGTTCGAGATCGGAAGGGAGCTAAAATCAAGTTGCTGACCACTTGTCACGGCTGGAAAGTCAAAACCATATTATGGCTAACCAGATATGATTAGAGATACAGGGTAAATTTCTCATAGATTTGGAAGAAAATTGGATACACATCATGAAGATGTAAAAGACTATGTGGATCAAAGTAAAAAACATGTGGAGATGCACAAGAGTAAGAAAAAAAGAAAAGAGCTGAGGATTGATGAAAAGAAAGAAAGGAACTGGAGAAAATTCTAGTGACGCGACACTATCTCAACATGTCGTTTCGACTGGCAATATGTTTGCCTTAGCCAAAATTTGAAGAATAATTTCCAGTGCATCAACGTGATGTCAACGTGTCACGTCGATGCATAAGTTCTGTGCCGTAGAAAATTCTTTTTCTGTAACTTCCAGTGCATCGACGTGATATCAACGCGTCACATTGATGCTTAAAGTTTTAACACTTAGTCATATTTTGAGGAGAAAATTCTAGTTACACGATGCGATGTCATCGCGTCGCGTTGTGTATTGAAGAACTTGACCTAGTATGATTTTTAAAGGTAAATTCTAGTGCATCAACGCGATGTTGATGCGATGTGTTGGCTTTGTTGATGAAATTATCGATGCATCACGTCAAGGATTCACATCTGGTAAAATTTTTTCAAGTATAAAAGGAACACGTGAACACAATTCCAAGGACTTTTGGCAAGCATAGCAGTGGCAAAAAAGCATAGAATTCTTCTTTTTAGGGTTCTTATTATTTCTTTTGAACTTCTTTACCCCAAGACTAATTTTGGGTATGATTAATTACTTATTTTTGATGTTTAATTCAAACATTAGTGGCTAAATACCCTTGTTCTGGGGTTGAGGTCAAGAGCATGATTACTCTTTGATATTCTTTATAGTAGTTTCTTTTTGGATTATCACCTGGGTTGTTCTTAATTTTTTGAGCTTACTATTTTAATGCTTGGCCGCTATTAGAATAACTATATATTTATATGTGAATCCAGGAGGAGAATCTTGGATTAGAACAAGGAAATTAAGGAGCAAGGTTCTTATCCTTTTATAAAATAAGGGGTTTGAATTAGCATCTAGGATCCTAGAAGCCTTGTTTGGTTCAATTGCAAGAAGAAAACTTTATGAATCTAGCAGAATTGTTGTATCTCTGTGGGAGCTATAGCTGCAATATTCAATAGATAAAATATTTTAGGTCGAGAGACCAAGATCGTCGCCTAAACCTTGCGAACCAACAATCCGATAACAAATTAGACTACTATAAGAATAGAGATTTGTATGATTGTTCGAGAAACCTCAACTGTGGACTTCTTATCATTATTGTTTACAACTGTTTCTTGCCTTGCTTTAGTCATAAAATTTTATTTCTTGTTTATTAATTTATATCTTTATTCTCAAATTTCAAATCATCTTGATACTTTACAACAATACTCATTGTATAAAATTAAAAGTTTCTTAAATTTCTTGTTGCTTAGTCCTCGTGGGAATGATATCTGATTATCTAAATCACTATATTATTTGAATGATCATGTGCACTTGCGTGTGCGTCTGAGTCGCAACATTGTGCTAAAAGAATCCTTTTGTGCTAATAATGTGAATCATGCTAATAAAGAGGTTCTTAGAAGGTATAAACCATGGCTTTGTGTTAACCATGCTAGTGATCTTGTTAAGCTCGGTAATGCATTAAGTGTCCATACCATATAAATAAACTTGTTCATACACCTTTTAATATATTTTTTTGATAATGAATGATGAGGTACGATGGTATGTCTTTTCTTACTTTTCTTCAACTTTATACCTCGTGGGTCTTGCATTCATTATTGATTGAATTGCTTATATATGTATTGATGATATGATGATGCCCGGTAAGTACAGAGGATATATTGATGCAATAATGATTCCCGGTGAATCTGTAGGATATATTGATGTTATGATGATGCCTGATAAGTTCAGAGAATATATTGATGTTATAATGATGTACGATAAGTTTGGAGGATATCTTGATGTTTTGATGATACCCGATAAGTTCGTAAAATATATTGATGTTATGATGATGACGGTAAGTTCAGAGGATATATTGATATTATGATGATGCCCAGGGGATATAATGATATGTATGGTAAGCGTATATATGTTTGTGCATGGATTGCCTCTATATGATTACATTCATATGTGCTTTGAGGATGTGATGTTATGCTTGGTATTGTTAGTTATAGTTCCTTGGTTCTAATCACTTGCTAAGCGGCATAACACATGTTGGTTCTAAATAGCGAGTAAGAGTAGAATATGCCGAATAATGAGTTAAGATTTTTGGTAAGTAGAATCATGTGTAGAATTAAAAATTCACCTAGTGGTATATTTAACTTTGAATAAATGGATTAATTAAGGAATATTGCATATTAAAATGAGCTATGTGGTAACTAGTTGCCTATTAGGTGATTATTTTACTTGATGACTAGAAGGCTAGAGTACTAGTTAATGAACCTTATTTAGTTGAAATGTGGTAACTAGCAATTGTGGTTGTTACGTGGTTAATGATGATAATAGGTTAGCATTGGTAATGATTAATGATATTGATGACTAAGTTATGATGTCGATTAGATATTATTAAGTATTTGTATAGTAAGGATGCTAGATAATTGTCACGACCCGATTCATGAGTTGTGATGGCACCTACCTAAACTCACCAGTAGGTAAGCCAACACTGTAACTCGAAGCTAAGGCAATAAGTTACTTTGGTAGAAATGCCAGACAAGGGCCACAATAGATAAACACAACCTTAAACAACAATGTTCCACAATAGACAATCAATTAAGGATACCAATTCCCATGACCTGGTAATATCAGTAAAAGACCATCTATGTACGACAATATGAAATACAACTCAAAGTCTAAATAGTCTTATACATTCGTCTTGAATACAAAAGACTGAATAAAGGTAAGAGTGTAATGGGAGACTTGAAACTCCAAGAGCTTACCCTGTCTCCGGAAGATCAACACTGTATAATCTCAACTCAAAGGCATAAACTAGTACTCATGTCTATTCCAAAAAGGTACAGAAGTGTAGTATGAGTGCCAAAACAAGGGGTACTCAGTAGGCATCATCGGCCGACCAAGCTAAATTATGATATAAAGCAAGATAATATTTCTAAGTCAAGGTACAAAATCAAACCCGAATCATCTTCACCATCACTATATAAAATAACTAATCAACTAGAACAATAATACGACATCTCATATCAATACATACCAAAATTGACATATAAAATGAGTATTCAATCCAAAAGCGTAATGCAATATTAATACAATCACAACCATATAAATACCACATTTAATGAGCACACATTCGTTAGAGAATAAGGTAAAAGAACTCACCAAGGTGTCCTATACCACCAGGAAGTACACCCAAAAGAACATAAAGTAAAGAAATCTTCACGATGTCCAATACCACCGGAGAGTGCATGAATAGATCAAATCATCAATGTATCAAGATATAATAACTGACTTATATTCATCCACAGTTTTCACATTTCCCATCAACGGTCATTGCCAAGATTCATAATCATCATCAATTACCGTAATTGAAATAACATATATCAAGGTAATAATAACCCTAGTCATATAGACATTTAGATACCCATGATATTGATACATTCTATTTAGCCATTTTAAACTAGCTATCAATCATTATTATTAGCATACTAATTCACTAGTAATCCTTAAAGGGTCTCCATTATGGCCTAACCGATTCTTTACATAAACCTCAATCACGAGATAACAATAACTACTATTCAATAAATAGCCAACATCCATGTCTAGTCAAGGTACACTACCAATCCATAGATGCTGTTGGGTTAAAGATTACTTCTAAGAATCATAGGCGCACGAGTCATCACATAGAAACAAGGTTACTTATCATCCAATGTTGATGTGTGAGCAAAAGCTAACACATTTAATGCTTTTTAGCTCAAAATAATTGTGAATTCTGAAACAACTCTTGTTATTTTGATGTGTTTTCTCATGATATTACAGTAAAAGGCTGAAGGAATGGAAATAAATGACAATGGAGCAAAAGAGTTGAAAATTTGAGCGAAAGAGAAGAAAACATGGCTGACGACATTCGTGATAAGTCGTCAGCCTTGTGATAGCCTATCAGAAGAAGCGTCAGCCTTATCCAGGGAATTGGAGCTGAGAAACAATTCTGACGACATTTGTGATATGGCATCAAGTGGGTGATAAGGTGTCAAGAATGGTATCAGCCTTAAGCAGAAAATCAGCGATAGGAGAAGACATCTGACGACATTGGTGATACGCCATCAGATCCTTGACGTGGCATCAGAGTCATCGTCAGACTAAGGTAGAGAATTGAAGAAATTGGAGCAAGTCTGACGCCATCCATGATAGGGCGTTAGACTCTTGACGCGGTGTCATCTTGGGCGTCACCTAATCTGAGAATTAATTGAGTTTGCTATTTTATTTCCTTAATTAGGCTTTAGTATAAATAGCATCTTTTAGGGTTTATTCAAAGAGTTCTCTTTTTTTAGTTTTTGGAGAGTTTTACTTTCTTCAACACTTATCAAATATTTGTGGATTCCTAATTTTGGGATTAATTTGAAGAAACTACTTGTTTCTTTTCATCCGTTCGTAAGTTTATCCTTATTATCATGAATTCAACTTTGTATTTTGTTCATCAAATCATGAGTGGCTAATTCCATTAGCCGGAGTTATGGAATCGATAGACTAGGGTTTGATAGGTTACTAGGTATTTAACGGATTCAAAGAGTAGTAGGACGTCTTGAAATTATGTTGTTTTAACTGAAATTTACTGGTTGCAAACATTAGGTTATGCCTTAGGTTTTATTTGCTTTTAACAGAGAAATAGACTAGAGGTCGTGAATTATCAATAGGGACTTGGAAGCTACCAACCTTCTGTTTAATGATCAATGTCGTAACTGGATTGATCTACCTGAGATAAAATCCTATTGGAAATAGATAAGTTATCTAAGTTTGAGAGAATTAGATAGTAAATTGTCTGGTGAGGTTGAGAGATAAGTCAGATAGTATCGTCGTCAGGGATAATCTGCCGTTTCTACTTACTTCAAGAATCCCAAGCATTACCTAGTATATGTCAATTTTCGAAACCCATGGTGAACATAACTCTGGTTTACCATTTAGACTGATTTCAAACACTAAAATATTGAAAGTGACAATTAACTCTCTGTGAACCTTAAACCCCCATTTTATCTTTTTATATTGATTGTTTGAATTTAACTTGTAGCTTTAGTTTGAAACTAGTTTAATCGCCACTCCAAATTATTCCTTGTGGGATTCGACCCCAATCTAGTTGGGTTTTATATTGACAATGATCGCTTACACCCATTCAAGAGTGTAATTTGAGCATTATCAAATGTACACATCTATCTATCAAACAATGCCTTTTACTATCTAGCATCAAAATCTACAAATCCCTATTTAAAAACCCAACGACATCATACCTTATCCATAAATACCATTAATTATCACCAATTCTAAGCTATTATCACCATTGACCACATAAAAACCACAAATTCTAGTTATCACATTTCAACTGTCAAGGTCCATTACTTAGTATTCTAGACTTATAGTCATCAAGAAATATAGCTACTTAGTAGTCAAATAGCTACCACACAACTCACTTAACTAGGAAATATTCCTTAGTTAATCCATTTATTCAAGACAAGCATACCACTAGGTGAATTCTACGTCCTACATAAGATTTTAATTTCCAATTAGCCTTAGCTCTTTATTCGGCATATTTTATTTCTACTCACCCTTTAACACTAGTGAGAACTACCCCACTGAACAAGTGATTAGGATTGAAAAATTATAACCAATATCTTATATCATATCATCAAGGCACACAGGGGTGTAATCATATAAGGGCATAATCACACATAAGTATATATATATGCATGTTTACCATACATAACATCAATATATCCTCCGGATATACCGGGAATCATAATATCATCAATGTATTTTCTGGATGTACCGGGCATCATAATATCATCAATATATTCTTCGAACTTATAGAGCATCATCATAACATCAATATATTCTCTGAATATACCGGGCATCATAATATCATCAATATATCCTCCGAAATCACCAGGCATCATAGTATCATCAATATATCCTATGGACCTACCGGGCATCATAGTATCACATTATATTCCCCAGACCTGCTAGGCATCATCATATCATCAATGTATCCTCCTAACTTGTTGGGTATCATAATATCATCAATATATCCTACGGACTTGGCGGACATTATCATATCATCATTATATCCTCCAGATTTACCGGGCATCATAATGTCATCAACATTCGCCATAGCATCAATATTCACCATACTATCAATATATATATATATATACATAATCAAATCATTGACATATACAAGCCCCACAAACAAGAGGGTGTAAGGGAAGCAAGGAAAGACATACCATAGTATCTCACCATTCATTATTAATATATTATAATAGTAAGTACATGAATATGCATATCCATATGGTGTGAAAACTCAATACATTACTGGTCTTGACATGATTATTAGCATGGTTAATTACAAGTCATGGTTATACTTTCTAGAATCTCTCTTATTAGGCATGAGTCATAATACTAGAACAAAAGGGATTCTTTGTCACAAACATAAGGTTAGTCACTAGGCTTGAGCATAATATAATTAATGACATAATCTAAACTGACATAGTAAATTAGCCAATAAGTTAAGTGATAGCATAGCCATAGGTTCAATTCACAAGACTTTCCAATGCTATCCAAATAATGACAATAAGATAATCAATCAAGTATACACATTATCCCCAAAATCAACATCATGAATACATCATTTACGGATATGGCCATCATATTACCAAAACCATACTCTAGGCGTTCAACAGGTGTCTGGGTCACTAATAAAATTACATAGTTCAAGCTTAAGATGTGTGAAGTTCTGCTTCTAACATCCCAAGTTATCCTCTTCAACTCTAACTTCTACCTGAAATTAGATTAAGTTATCTAAATCATATCCCAAATGTTTAACAATCTACACTAGTTCTATAGGATAGTTCTTCCTCAAGTATTACTCTTAAGTCATCCCAAGCATCTAATACCAATTCCACAACTAAGCTTATTTAGGTCAACTTACCCTTAAGATAAGAGAACAAGGTAACTCCCATCTAATTAGAGCAACTAGAGCATTCTCATGCTATTCATGAGATAACAAGTCCAGCTAACCAAGGTTCTAGACTATGAGTCAAATAACACCCTTAATGTATTCAAAGGCCTAAGTGATTCAACTAAACCAAACATTACCATATTCCATTTTAACATCTATGACCCCAATCAATCTTATCAATATATCAAAGTTATACAACAATGAAGCTCAATCTAACTATAAGTAAGCCTAACCTACCTTGAGTCCAAATAGCTCACGAATCAATAATCTTCGCTTTCCCATTCCTCAAAGCCTCTTCCATGAGCCATGCTATCAAAAACATAATCTATACATTATTATGAGAATAACAACACCCATATTTAGCCATTGTGCTTTGGATGCAAGAAGACATGTTTGATTTGTTGTGTCTTTTTTTTGATACTCTAACAGTTAAACAAACACATATTCTTCATTATTTAGGGATGAAATTTTCACCCTTTAAATTATAAGTCTCATGGGCTTGAATTTGTGCTTATTGGGTGAGAGTGGGTTTGTGTGATGTGAATATACTTTGTATAAAATTTTTAGGAAGGATGGGTCAAAATGGATTGAGGAAAAATGAAAGAAAAATGGTGGCCAAAACTTGTTCAACAAAATGCTTGAACAATCTTGGTTGACTTCCTTACTCCTTAGATTTAATATGCTCTGCCAAACTATCTCAATGCCTTGCATAAAGAATTTTACAAGGTATGTATCACCAACTATCTTGTGAAAACCTTTGGCAAAATTCACTGAGCACCTTTTTAGTCTCAGAGTGCCGCTTTCCTAACCCTTATCTTGGATCTCAGATTAACTATTATCTCTTGAGTCTCAAGTTAATTAGATGAAAGTTGATAGTTTTATATTACTGTTGTGATCTTTTTTTCCTAATCTCTACCTGTCATTTGGAGAAAGTATTTAATACATGAAGGTTCTCAATGTCTGGAGTCATTAAGAAAGAAATTACACCAAAGAAGATCATAATACATGCAAGAATATTGAGCAAGAATGACTTCACACTTTCTCTAATTCGTTATTCCATCCCTAGTTAGGTGGTTTACCCGCTCATGTTTGCAAGAACATTCATTGAATTCATAGAAGAAATCATACGAATAATTTTACAACAAATAAAGAATGAAAACTAGAATCTCAAATTAATATCAAACAGTAAAAAACCAAGAAAAAATGATTCCAAGATCAAAAGTAAAATCTCAGAATCAATATAGTATTGTAAATGTAAAGAGTGTGTAAATAATACAAAAACATCAAAGGAGTATTTATAGAATACATCAAAACCCTAATAATCCTAACTAAAACAAAAAAGGAAAATTGAGTCAGTAACCACTTACGGGCCCGCTTACGAGCATTAGGTACTACCTATGGACCTTAGGTGGGTCATAAGTCTGAGAAGGAATCACCATTTGTCTGAAATGCCACTTATGATGGAACTTACGAGGGGCATAAGTAGTACTTATGCCCTATAAGTAACCCTTTGTAACTCTCAGAAAAAACATCAAAGTTCAGATCTTCGAAACCTATTTTTTTGGCACTTACAGTGGCCATAAGTACCATTTATGAAACGTAAGTAGTTCTGTTGTGGTCCCTCTACACACTTCAACTCTTTTTATTCTTTACATCTCTAGAACCTAATTTCCAATAAAACAATCACCAGAACACATCATATCAAACCAAATGAAGCTAAGTACTTGCGTATATCAAAGTGCCATGAAACCATGGTATATTAACACCCTTAACTTAGAACATTCGCATGTCCTCAGGGAACAAACACATAATAAATGAAACATGATGCTTAACCAGGGGAAACCTAAGGAACCTATAGAAGTCAACTCAATTTAACCTCAACAACTTTTACCCCCCTCCTATTTTCATCTTTTCAAAATAAGCTATGTGGATCTATGTAATGCCCCGAGTCTGTACCCCGGACACTACACGGTGCTCATAATCCCGAAGGACTAGAAGCTATCCCATGACTAGTACCTACTGTAATAACTGAATAATAATACTGTAGTATGCAAAAATTAGGCAGAAAACATGCCATAAGGTTCAATACTGTGATAAAAATGAATACAATATAACAAATACCAAATCTGATACATCTGTTTGAAAATACTCTAGTGTGAAAAAGTCTTTATATTGTCTGAAATATTGAGTTGATGGTACAAGTTCCTAACTAACTCCGAACTACTAAAATAAGCAGAACTACTAAAATAATCATTATATCATCAAACTAAGAGGACTCACCACTAACTCTATCAGCTGAGTGTCTAAACTGCTAAGTATGATCAGGAGCCCACGCGTCTGAACCTATGATATAAACATCATAGCACAAAAAAAAGGTATGTATCAGTACTTTGAATGTACTGGTATGAAAAGTGAGGTAGGCTGAAATGCATGGGTTCATATGCATGAACAATACTAATTGAATGATGTGTGTATAACTGAATGAGAGTATATGTGTGAATATATAAATTAACTGAGATCATGATACTACTGGAATACCGAATCTGAATACTGATTAACTGATATTTGATCCTACTGATACTGAATTACTGATAGCTGAGTGACTGTATCTGACAGCCTTTATTCTATGGAATTATACTGAGTTCCATTCTGAGCTGAGTGACTGTATCTGATAGTCCTGATTTTCTGTAGAACTGAATTGAGTTCTATACTGAGACTAGAACTGAAACTAAGACTGTGGGAAGTAATTATCTAACCAACTTGCCTCTCTCTAAGCTAATTAGGGTCCAACCTATAACCCCAGCTTCAGTTCAAAACACAATTAAATTTCATGCTTAGGGACTTAAAACTCCTTTTTGACCATTCAAAACACTAAAGTCATCAATTACTCATTACATGGCCAACAAGGCCTTTGCGTAGCTATTTACTGAGAATTCATATTCATTAGGCCCAATCCGTAGCTCAAAACACCGTTAATATGTGACTAGTCAATTCTCTTAGACATTTTCACAAACACCTTGAGGGCATACATTTAACAAGACCAAAACAAAGTATAAATCATCAACCTTAGGGTTACTCATGACTGATTTGGTAAAACACATTAAAAGAAAACCCATATGCGCCAAACATCACAAAAAATATGGATAAACACAAGTTTAAGCAAGAGTAAACAATACCCACCACTATGCATTAAAAACCTTCAACAATTGATTTCAAAACCATTATTTACAAATCACAATCATTGTTTAAAACATATGATATTTTGAGTAAACAATGAACGAAAAGATACATTTCTTATACAAGATGATTCACGGAAGAACTTGACCATTCTTAGCCTCCATATGAATACATCTTGAAACCCTAGCTTCGTTCTTTGTAGAGGAGTTTTAGAGAGTGTTTTGAAATATTTGATCAACCCAATGGGTGTTAAGAAAGGATACAACATGTTATATAGTGAAGTGACTTAAGGGTTTTGGGGTGGGAAATATCCATAAAGCCCTTGGTTTAAAAACATAAAAGTGACTTCCCAGGAGGGTACAACTCACTTGACTAAATGGTACCCTAGGGTACGAGTGGTACCCTAGCTAATGCCCTAGGCCTCACCAAGGACCTCTATAATGCCCAAGGTACAATCACACATACATGAATCATATATTAGGGTACGAATAGTAACCTAAATCATATCCAAGACAAATTAACTAGGCTAAGCATAAGGCAATATACGACTCGTATCCTAATATGTGACTTAAGAGGGGCTAAACCGTATCTTGACAGTATCATACCATCTTAAAATTATAACTATATGAGAGGGAAGACCTTAGGTTGTATTATAGGGTACGACTAGTACCCTTGAGTCGTACCCTAACAAAATGTCTAATACCTAAGAATTTTTGCAAAGGACAAGGTCTTGGGTGTTTTATTCTCTCCCACGTTGGATCATTCATCCCCGAATAATGGGTAAAGCAAAAATAATAACAAGTTAATACTCCATTACTCATCAAACTAACCTTAAACCATGCTAGAAAACAAGGGCATACAAAAAGGTCAGGACACATGCCAAGATCATTATCGACCAACCATACTTTTCATTGACTTTGGGACTCACACCCATTTTCCATCAAAGACACTCATTCATTTCAAAGTTTAAGGACTTGAACCCCTTGCCTAACTAGGACATAAATCAAGTTAAGAACATCAACACACACATCTCAAGAACGAGCTTTACAAATGGAGGAAAAAGATGGATACTTGGACTTCATGTCCTCTTCCGCCTCGTAGGTAGCTTTCTCTGACTTTTGGTTCCTCCATAGATCCTTCACCGAAGCCACCTATTTCATTTGTAACCAGTGAACTTGCCAATCCAATAGCTTTATCCGGACCTCCTCATAGGTCAAAGAGTCTAAAATACCAACATCTCTTTGGGGAACAACAAATGAAGGATCGCCTATACACTTTCTAAAAATAGAAGTATGGAAAACAAGAGTTATAGGGACTCATTATAAAGGGAAATACCAATTCAATTTATACTTTCCCAGTGACACATCCTTACAAGGGCCTGGATCTAGCCATATACTACTTTCACGTTCAAGCTTATTCAAAGTAAGAAGGAGTCAACTTAAACCACAAGGCTCTATTTATTACATCCATCCATAAATACTACTCGATAAAGCATTCCATATAGAATGTACAATACATATAGTCCACCCCATAAGAAGGACACCCAAAATTCCTTATTTACCCACCAATAACCTATTTTTTTCCTAGGGAAAACCATCTCTCTCATACATGGAAGAATGAGAATGCTCCACCAAATTTATTCTAGAAAGAAAGAATAGAAATTGGACAAGTGTTCAAAACAAGACCAACCCATGACTCAATACCCCCAACAGGAAACTAGAAAGGTCATTAAGGAGAACCTCAGCACATTCATTAACCATGTGAAAATTGGTGATGGCATGCATAGATTTTTCAAATTCACGATCATTGCATTAGTGGATGATATGATTCCGATTAGATCATAATATTAATATGGTTGCCACTAACAAAGGGTTAAATCCCAGTCTCTACCTTAATATTGTATTTCTTCATAATAATAAATTCCAATCTTTAATGAATAACTTATAGGTAAAAGAGGTTAATAATGATACATTAAAGACGAGACCAATATAAGTTTCTATATATGATTTGATACTACTAATTACTCTGGTCAAGAAAGATTCTTACCCTTTATACACTTCTATAATGATTTAGTCCCAAAGATCACACTAGGCAATGGATTTATGAACATACATTCATTTATCCTTGGCTTGAGTCCATGCACCTATTATATATACATGCTTATTGATAATGTGATATTGATGATGAATGATCAATTATGGAAATATAATCTACTTTGCTTCTTGACACGACCTGATACAGGGCCTAGCCATGTCGGGTATCTCAAGTCCAACTAGGACCGGAGACCACCCCTAATACCTAAACCATCAACCACCCTTCACCCCATGTCAGATGAATTGTGAAATAATAACAAGATAAAATAATATTAGTTTGAAGACATGATAACAAGTCTATAATTAAAATCAGAATCCACAACCAAATGTCCAACCAATTCCAATCCCAATATCAATACCAATACCAATGCTTATACCAGTAAGACCACCGCTTATTCCCATAGTTTTCCAACAATGCCTATAATCAAAACCAAAGAATATTCAATCGGGACATGCCCCTGACCATAGCCACAAGAAAACCAAAAGAAATAATTAAGGCAAAAAGAAATCCATAGCATGAAATGGGTTCTTACGCAGTATGGAAGCTCACCACTTCAGTCAAACTCAAAAGTTATTCCCAAATCACCAAGTCAATGAGTAGAAGGAGAGGTAGTATGGCCGGTTCCTGCATCGCTTTGGGATACAATGCTCGAAGATGGTTAGCGGGGTAAATTCTATCATGTAACTCAGGGATAAAGATAAAGTAATGCCATTAATCCAAAACCAAATCAAACCAATACAAATAACCGTATGCAAATACATATATACGTATATATACCATGTCAAGATAAGAAACAAGGTTTAGCATGCATTTTAAGACCTTAAGCTAGATTATGTAGCTTTACCATCATAAGTCCAACCACGGCCTCTATGGGTCTAGTGTTACCCCCTGAACAAGCTCCAATTCATATAGTTGTACGAATCAGAGATACCATAAATGGCCAGAGATTCCCTTGTACCTTTCACCCTCTAAGATACATATATGGGTGTATAGACTTGGGGGATTCCCTTGTACCCCAAAAGCTCAAGTTTATCAAGACCATCCCTCATGTTGGCAAACATTATTTTCCAGTGTCCGTCCTTCAGACTCACACCTTCACGGCTAGCTATCACAACCCATATTATTGCCCAATTAAAACATTTAATAGATAACAAAATACCAATACCAGGAGTCAATTATTAAGGCATTATAAAGTGGTATCATTATATCGACTATACCTTGCAAGCAATATTATAAAGCCACGACTTAAGGGAATTCCATATACCCCGCAGACTCCATTATTAAGATCACTTGGTGGATTCCCATGTATCCCACAATGTTTTAAAAACCATCATTAATTATTTTGACATTTATGCAATGCATTAATTTAAGTAATAAATTAAACCAAACACTTTGTGGATTCCATTATACCTCTAATTCAAATTCCCACCTTTCTCATGTTATAAACCATTTTTACAATACAGGATTGGGGTCATAACCACTTCAATAGTCATAAGTTTAGAGAAAATTACCATTCTCAAGTTCAACAACCATACCCACCACCCACATGTTCAAAACCATATTTAAAATATAGAAAACCATGATTAAACCTTGGCAAATCATAATTCAACAATAAGCATTCAAAAGCCCCAACCTTTATTTCAAAACCATAATAATACCATGAAATTCATGCATTAAAATATGTGCTTTTAATAAAATGACAATGAGGGACGAGTAACATACCTGAAATACCAAGAAATTTTGAAGAAATAGCACCCATAGAACCCTAGATGACCACTTTCTTTGAAACCCTATCCTTAGCTTGAATAGAGAGTTGGAAAGAGAATTTTAGGAGTTTTTTTATAGAGAATGATATGATAATGAAGTCCCATGGAAGGTCTTAAGTCATGGGGTCCAAGGGGTTAAAGTGGGAAATATCCATAATGCCCTTAACTCAAAAGCAATAAAAAGTGTCGTCCTTGTCTACGAGTCAACCATTGATTTGTAACCACTCCTTATGATTTATAAACATGAGTCGTAACAAATACAGTGACCAAGATCCCCATACAATGTCAACCATATACTTAACCACCCTACTCGTAACCAGACCCTACGAATCGCAAGGTCTAGTCGTAGGCAATAATAAATTCAAATAGGTTACACACTGGATAACCTATGATTTCACCTCACAACTTATAAGATGTCCTCATGGCTCTTATTAAGCCACTCGTACTCAGAGTAGATTCAAGCCACAAACTTACTAATTTGGTTATGGCCTATACTAACTACCTGGTAATAGTCCTTATGACTTGAATCCCCAAGTTGTAACAAAGGCATAAACCTAAACACTATCTATTAGACATCTTAAGACTAGGCCCACCTGACCCGTCAACACACCATACGACTCGTATGGTCAAGTCATAATCAAGGCATGGAGCTTAGAGCTCTAGAAATTTTCAAGGGCCAAGATATAGGGTGTTTTAATTCTCCCCCACTAAGATCATTCGTCCTTGAATGATGGGACAAGGCATTAACAAGCACGATTAACCCCAAACATCTATACTCTTACCTTTAAGATAGAAAACAAAATACCAAGGAATTCACAATCTTCTTTTAACAAAGACAGAAAATAGAATACCAAGGAATTCATAATCTTCCTTTAACAAAGAAAAAAAACAAGGATGTTCATAATAACACATACCTCAAGAATGATTTTATTGAATAAGGAATTGGAATGGATACTTGGAATTCATTTCCTTTTCGGCTTCCCAAGTAGCCTCTTCAACCTTGTGGTTCCTCCATAGAACCTTTACTGAAGCTACCCCTTAGTTTGCAATCGATGAACTTGTCGATCTGAGATTTCAATCAAGATTTTCTCAAAAGAAAAAAAATTTGAAATATCAATATTCTTAATAAGGATAATTAGCAACGGATCACCCACACACTTCCTCAACATAGATACATGGAACAATAGGTGAATGGGCTTAAACTAAAGGGCAACTCCAATTTATATAAAATAGTACCAACCCACTTCAAGACCAGACATGGACCGACATACTGGGGACCGAGTTTACCCTTCTTCCCGAACCTCACTACCCCATTCATGGGAGATATCTTTAAAAACACCCTATCCCTGACTTCAAAATCTAACCTACTACACCTCACATCCACATAGGACTTTTTGTAACTTTGACCATCTTTGATTCAATCCTGAATTACCTTCACCTTCTCCATTTCTTCGATTGCTGGGTCACCTATGCATTTATTAAGAAAGGAGACATGGACACTGGATGCACTGAAGCTAAGTTTGAAGGCAGCTCAAGCTCTTAAGCTACATTTTTGAAACGACTGAGAATTCGGTAAGGAATGACATATCAGGGACTGAATTTTTCCTTCTTCCCAAACCTCTTCAGTCTTTTCATAGGAGAGATTTTCAAATACACAAAATCACTAATATCAAACTTGAGATCCTTTGTGCATACATCTGTGTATGATTTCTCTCAGCTTTGAGCTGTTTTAAGCCTTTCCCTGATCAACTAAACTTTTTCTAAGGTATCAAATACCCAGTTAGGCCCTAACACTGCAATCTCACCTACTTTAAACCAACCGATGGGAGATCTACACTTACTCCCATAAAGAACCTCAAACGGAGCCATCTGAATGCTGGAATGATAGCTGTTGTTATATGCAAATTCAATCAAAGGCAAGTGGTCATCTTGTCTATAATGACCCAAACAGAAATATGCTGGCGATGAGTACGAGGCAAACCCATAACAAAGTCTATGTTCACTTCTTCCTATTTCTAATTGGGAATACTGAAATCTTGCATGGACCCACTAGGCTTCTGATGCTCGATCTTAACCTGCTGACATGTTAAGAACTTAGCCATAAACTCTGCAATGTCTCTCTTCATCCCACTCCACCAATAGATCTCCTACAAATCACAGTATATCTTAGTAGCCCCTAGATGAATAGAGTAGCACGCACCATGCACTTCTGCAAGAACTCATATCTCAAGTCATCTATACCTGGCATACATAGCTGACCTTGACAACGCAAAAAACCATCTCCCCTTTGGGAGAAGACCTTCACTTTTTGATCTCTAACTGATTCCTTCAACTTGACTAGACTAGGATCCTTATCCTACTTTTCCTTTACCTCAAAACAAGGGATGATTCTGACTACTCTGTACCCATACACTACCTTCTACTGAATCGACTAAGAAAACACCTAGTCGGGAAAGCTGGTGAACTTCCTGAGCTAACTTCTTCTACCATCCTCCACATCACAACACTACCCATAGACATCCCACTAAGAGAATCCGCCACTACATTGTCTTTACCCGAATGATACAGGATGCTCATGTCGTAGTCATTCAACAAATCCAACCGCTTTCTCTGACGAAGGTTTAGGTCTTTCTGAGAGAACATATACTGCAGGATCTTATGGTCTGTGAACACATCAACGTACACACCATTCTAATAGTGCAACCAAATATTTAAGGTAAGCACTACTGCTGCTAACTCAAGGTCATGAGTAGGATAGTTATTTTCATGGGGTTTAAGCTGTCTAGAGGCGTAGGCTATGACCTTTCCTTGCTTCATCAAAACGTACCCCAAACTGACTCTAGAATTATTCAAATACACAACAAAGCCATCTGAACCATCCGACAGGGTCAAAACTAGAGTTGTAGTGAGTCGAGTCTTCAAGTCTTGAAAAATCTTCTCACAAGAATTTGACCACTGGAATTTGACTTTCTTCTAAGTCAATCTGGACAAAGGGGATGCAATTGATGAAAATTCCTTTACAAACCATCGGTAATAGTAGGCCAAGCCCAAGAAACTCCTGATATCTAATGGGGAGATAGGTTTGGGCCAGTTTCTCACTGCTTTGGTCTTTTGGGGATTAACCTAATGCTATCATTGAAAACTATATGTCTAGGGAAAGCTACTAACCTTAGCCAAAATTTGCACTTACTGAATTTGGCAAATAGCTGATGGTTTTTGAGAGTCTGTAGTACTATTCTGAGATGGTCTGCATGATCATGCTCACTGTGGTAGTAGACAAGAATGTCATCTATGAAGACTATGATGAACATGTCCTAGTACTGCTTGAACACATGATTCATTAAGTCCATAAAAGCTGCTGGGGCATTGGTAAGACCAAATGACATGACTAAGAATTTGAAGTGACCATACCGAGTTCTAAAGGCTTTCTTTGGGATGTCACATTCCCTGACCCTAAGCTGATGATAGCCTAATCTGAGATCTATCTTGGAGAAGTAACTGGCACCCTGAAGTTGGTTAAACAAGTCATTGATTCAAGGAAGGGGATACTTGTTCTTGAACATGACTTTATTTAGCTGACAGTAATCAATACACATTCTGAGGGAACTATCTTTCTTACTAATGAATAAAATTGGTGTGCCCCATGAGGACATACTGGGTCTGATAAATCCCTTATCTAGGAGATTTTTTAACTATTCTTTTAATTATTTGAGTTCTATTGGAGCCATTTTATATGGAGAGATAGATATAGGCTAAGTATCTGGAAGAAGGTCTATTCCGAAGTCAATTTTCCTTTTGGGAGAAAAGCCTGGAAGATCTTTGGGAAATATATCTAAGAACACACATGCTACTACACTGATTCAAGAGTAGGGGTTTTTGAACTAGAGTCCTAGACTCGAACGAGATGGTACACACATCCCTTAGATATCATTTTTCTTTCCCGAAGGTAAGAAACAAGCTGATCCCTAAGTTCTGAAGTACTACCCCTCCATTCTAGGATGGGCTCATTCAAAAACTGAAACTAAACAATTCTATTTCTGCAGTTGACTGAGGCATAGTAGGAATGAAGCTAATCCATGTCGAGAATGACACCAAAACCAGTCATCTCTAATTCGACTAAGTCTATTAAAGTCACTTTATGAGATATCATAATCAAACAGTTCCTGTATACCCATTGAGATATGATAGATTTACTCACTAGGGTAGAGATTGAAAAAGGCTCTGTTAGAATTTTAGGACTGACTCCAAAATCAACCGCTATATATAGAGTAACAAAGGACACGAAGTTCCTAGATCTAGCAAAACATAAACATATAAATGAAGAACGTGTAACTTACTAGTGACCACAATAGGAGAACTTTATTAATCTTATCGGTACTAAAGAGCATAGAGTATATTTGGGCGCAGCTCACTGAAGGCACTAGAAGTGGCACCCTGCTGATTCGGGTGACCAAACTAAGATGAGGGATGGTTATACTGACCTTGAGAACCTGAATGGGGACAATCTTAGACTCTGTGGCCTGGTTTTCCACACGTAAAACACACATCACTGCCCGCTCTGCAGATACCCTGGTGGTTTCTACTATATTTATGACAAAGGGGATTAGTTCGAGTGCTGCTGATAATACCCTAGGGTTTAGGGCCGGGTACCCTATCTCTATAAACGTCTATAAATTTTGGTACTGAAGTAGTGGCTGATAACGGAGCTGGAACTGAGGATTTTGGGTGGAACTGAGAATGATTCCCACCCTCAGACTTAGGCTGAGCGAAGTTGAAATTACCTGTTCTCGCTCTCTTGTTCTCCATCTCCATCTCTTTATTCTTAGCCTTCCCTATCTGTTGAGCATGGGCCATGAGCCTGGATATGTCTATCTCTTTAATCAGTATTATGGTCCTACATTCCTTGACCACACTGCTAGACACCACCGACACAAACTTACTCATCCTAGATCTGCTATCTTCCACCACATAAAGAGCATATCTAGGTAATTGAGTAAACTTGAGAGAATAAATCTTTCACTATCATGTTGCCCTGCTTTAGATTTATAAACTCCAAAACCTTTGCTTCCCTCAACTCCAATGGGAAGAACCTATCCAGAAAAGTAGTGGCAAACTTCTCCTATTCATGGGCCCTACATCTGTGACCCTTTTTACTTTCCACTATTTGAACCATGAGTGGGCCACATCCTACAACTGATATGTGGCCAACTCAGCACTCTCAACAACAGTTACCCCCATAATATCTGTAACTTTCTACACCAGATTAAGAAACTCCTAAGATTTCTCATCTGACTTAGACCCAGTAAAAGATGGAGGGTTCATTCGGGTGAAATTTTAAATCTTGGTTGTAGAAGAATTGGCCACTAAGTTGGCCAGGACAGCAGTTGGGATTTATTTTGGTCTACCACAGAATGAGCTAGTGTGGTGAAATCTACTCTAAATTCTGTGTGAGAGACGTGTTCATCCACAGAATCTGGCAGGACGGGCTGTGGTTCTGGCTGATCTCCCGTTCCTCTTCCCTTAGTCCTCTTTGGAGGCATATTCTATAAACGGAAGATAAATTTGGATTAGACAGGGAGTTTAGCTAGAGATCATGCTCACTTGTACGACATGAATTCTAAAAGAAGGGAAACTTTTCCTAAAACACCTTGCAACCTCCTATCCATAAGTGTGGCGCTCCACACACCCATGAATAAGATTCTACTAGATGCAGCTTTCAGACTTCCTAGGACTCCTATTGAAACTTAGGCTCTGATACCAAGTTTGTAACGCCTCGAGTCTGTACCTCGGATGCTACACGATGCTCATAATCTTGAAGGACCACAAGCTAACCCATGACTAGTACCTACTGTAATAACTGAATAATAATACTATAGTATGAGGAAATTAGGTAGAAAACATGCCATAAGGTTCAATATTGTAATAAAACCGAATAAGGTATAACAAATACCAAATCTGATACATCCGTTTGAAAATACTCTAGTCTGAAAAAGTCTCTAAACTGTCTGAAATATTGAGTTAATGGGACAAGTCCCCAACTAACCTCGAACTACTGAAATAAGTTGAACTACTGAAATAATCATCATGTCCTCAAACTAAGAGGACTCATCACTAACTCTGTCAACTGAGTATCTAAACTACTAAGTAAGACCGGGAGACCGTACATCTGAAACTATGATATAAAATATCATAGCGCAAAAGAAAGGTATGCGTCAGTACTTTGAATGTATTGGTATGCATAGTAAGGTAGGCTAAAATATATGGGTTCATATGCATGAACAATACTAACTGAATGACGTGAGTATAATTAAATGAGAGTACATGCTTGAATACGTAAACTGTAACTGAGATCGTGATAATACTGGAATACCAAAGCTGAATACTGATTAACTGATATCGAGCCTATTGATACTAAATTACTGATAGCTGAGTAACTGTATCTAACAGTCTTAATTCTATAGAACTATACTGAGTTCTATTCTAAGTAGAGTGATTGTATCTGACAGTCCTGATTTTCTGTAGAACTAAACTAAGTTCTATACTAAGACTAGAACTGAAACTTAGACTATGGAAAGTAATCACTAACTGATATGCCCCTCTCTGAACTGATTGGGGTCCAACCTGTAACCCTATATGGAAAGGTGTTAGTATTATGCTACGAGTAAAGACAAGCTGAGTCAACTTCACCTGGCAGGTGCTCTAAAGGAGAATGGTGGTACCCTCAACTGGCAGGTAGATCACCTCATCAACCCTCAACTTGCAAGTTGATTTCTCAACCTACGCTTGCTACATAGTTCTGGAGCACAAGCACTGCTTTTAAGGATCACACCCTCTACTGGCAGGTGAGTCCCCATCTATGGGTTCACTCGGTGCTAAATCCTACTCCCAACTGAAAATACACTGGACTGGATTCTGGACTATTCTAGGCTAGACTGAACTATTTTGATCGTACTGTATAACTAAACTAAACTTAGTTCACTAGGTTCCGTGGACTGATGGAATACTACTAAATTATTAACCAACTGAGTACTACTGAGGTCTGAACTAGATACTGTGATTGATTTCTAAATACTATTGAGCTTTCCTGAGTTCTGTAACTGAGTGAATTCTACCGATTGTGATAGGACTGATACTATCCCGTGAATAACTATGGCTCTAGGTAAATAGCTAAATTGTCGAGTATTGAATACCCCCAGGACTCGGTAGCATAAATTATACGACATGGCATAATCTTGAAATATGATAGCTAAATACTGGGTCATCATACATTCGTTTGGGACATTCTAGCAAACACTTGCATGACATAAATTTGAATCTATGTTGACATGATATAATGTCACTATTAAACTTACATAAACAATTCATGAAATACTTGAAGGGCATAATCTATGCACATGAAACTAAAACAAAATGTAAGCATCATAGTTCAATTCCATATTTATAACTTCAAGGGTTTCAACATGGTTTCAAATGATAATGCACACATATATATCAATTCCATATGAATCTTGTAGTAAATTATGAACTAGAAACCCCATTAATATGGTAATTATGAGCACATTCAAATTCAACCATGAAATTTATCAAACTCATAAACTTATAGTCAAAAGGGGTTCTTGAACTCCAAGGGTGGAAAGGAACCGTTGGATGAACACTTGACATAGTTTGGTTGCTAAATTCCTGAAGAGCAATAGTGGAAATCTTGAGCCTTTGCCTTGAAATTAAATCACCTAGGGTTCTTGAGAAATTTGAGGAAAAGTAAGTATATTTTGCTCAATGAGGGCTGAATCTCGTATTTTAGGGCTGAATAGGGGTGGGGAAAAGCCCTAAGGATTAAGTTTTTAATGACTGAAAACCAGATAGTCGACATGCATAACGATGCACTGCGATGTTGGCATAAATGCAATAGCCAACATATCGCATCGAGTCCACGTTGTTTCACTGGTAATTTCCACTAGGAGCCAAAGAAAAATATGGATCGACATGATGGCCAATGTGCCACATCGAGATCGCATCGATTCACTCTTTTAGATTCCCAAACGTGGTTCAAACGAGGTCCAAAAAATACAAAAATTATTCGGGAACACCTAATGATATTCCTGATCATGAATCAACCTATAGATTGATACTTTAAGGTCATAAGAGTCATGAAATAGAGTTGCTAACTTATGAAGGACAAAATAATACTAAGTCTAAATACTTAGCTAGAATTTTATAAGTATGGGACCCCTTAGCAAGCTTAAACGACTGAGTTGAGCTTAGGATTTTCCGGTGTTTTACAATCTATGTACCATAACAATATGACATAAAGAAATCAAGCTATTGCATTACATTAGCAATAATCAAGCAAGAAAATTTGTAAGTTACACTACCCAAATAGATAAGAAGATAATAACAAAACCCGTGTCCCTCACAACAAAAAAGACCCACTCTCACGGTATGATCATGCATGTCCATGCAGGGATGATATTGAGACACTCACACTCACAAAAAAATTTCTAATCAATGTGCATAGAATACCATTGGCTTGCCTTTAATTTCTTTTTCTTAGTTTTTCAAACAGTTGGTCTAGGATCACTATAGGACTTTGTTCGGCTTGTAATGTAGGCTTTGGGGTTAGTACGGTATATTTAGGAATGCGTGACTTACCCTTTTTAATACTACTCTTACATTTTGGATCCACTTCTCAACCAACTTTCTTTTATTTCTCCCTTATTTCTCCCTTTCTCTTTTATTGCTGATTCAGGTTGCGTTTAATTTCTTTATTTTCTGTTTTTCTTTTTCACTTTTCTTGTTTTTCTCTTTATCCATTTTTTCCTTTCTTTTACCACACACAAACCCTACTTTTTTTCTCTTATTGAAACTCTTCTTCATACCCAATTTTAACTATGTACCTCTATTATAGCCATCCTCAACTTAGGAAATTTTCCTGAGTTGAGATGCACAGTGTTCAAGGAATGACTAAGGTTAAAATATGTTCATTATAATTGAATTGGGATGGTGACAAGGTGAAAACAAGAAAATGGGTCACTATAGGTTCAAATTAAGGAGTAAGGGATACTTATTTTACATTAGGATAGTCACTTAGGCTAAGAATGGAGTAAATAAAAAATTTCCTATGATTATATCCTAAACAACTATCCTACAACATAGGCAGGATTGATCGAAAAAATTCTGGATCAAATGCATCAAAGGATCTAGGTAAGTATCTCACACACACATGGTACAGGGTTATATTACCAACTGCTACCTATCCAGTTCATGCAAATGCTAAGCTATGATTATGTTGTCCCTAAGCCTAATGCCATAACAAGATTCACAATAGTCCTTCATATCTTTACATCACATATTTCACAAAATCTTTTTGAAGGTTTATTAATTTTTTGAAACACATGAACAAAGAAATACAAAACATGTCAACTGCCCTTAGGTTCATAATTTTTCTACTAATTAAGCACAAACTACATAAAACAAATTTTTCTACTAATTAAGCACAAACTACATAAAACACAAAAACCAAACACAGTACGACCTAAACATGCCAGTTCTACTAGGATAATACACCAACGGGAATAGAAATAGAATAAGAAAACCCTCGACTATGGTATACCCCCACCCCTAGCTAAAGACTATACATTGTCCCCAATGCATAACTATAATATAAAATAAGGGATGAAGCTATTCCTAGGATTCTCTAGGTGTCTAAATTAAACTCTTCCGAAATTGGGCATACTGTGGCTCTACTAAAGGATGAGGTGGTGGGGCATGTCTAGAAGATGCATTTGCTGCTATCTCAGTTTGCCTCCTCGCATCAATCTACACCTACATAATTGAATCATGAGATAACTATTTTAGGTCCTATCTAAAGTTCATAGTCAGGTCCTATAGCTCTTTTTCCCAACCTCTCTTGGCCCTAATAATTAGGACCACATCATTATCAATAGATAAATTAAAAGACATAGGTGGAAGTGAAGGTAATGGCTGCTTGGAGGCTAGAATAACTGAAGGAGTGACTGGAACCTCGCTCTCTACAAATAATCGTACCTCAACATGCAATGTAGCCATCTCCTCATAGAAGATAGATAAATTAAGAGTCTGGAACTCTTGCAACCGTATAGTTATCCTATCCTCGAAGCTATCAATTTAAGCACAAAGTTCCCTAGGATACTCTAATGTATCATTGCTCAGTCTTGCCTACAATAGGTCCTCAACAGTGTCTAGTTTAGTCCAGACCAAAGGTCGGATCTGTGCAAATAATATAGCTACCTGATTCTCCTGTGGGTGAAGCGGGAAGTCACCTTATCTTGTCGCTCAACCATGTACTGCAAAAAATCATGCAGTACACCAATCAAACTAGTAATTGTTAAGAGAGGGGCCATAATAGATGTCCTAGCTGGCTCATATATAAAAGCCAGGGTTGGTGCAGATGTGGTCGTGGTCCGCTCAACAGAAGTAGAAGTCTTGGTTTTAGCTCTCTACTTATGCATGTTAACATCAATAGTGACATCCGACCTCTCAACACACTCTACCAGAATAGAAGGCCCTTTAAATTATATCGGGATAGTAGTAAGAGGTGGTTGAGCTCTAAGTGTAAGGACCAGGTTTGTCATAATTTTTATCAAGATAATTTTGGCTGTGCACGTCACCTCAATCTGATGATCTAACTCAGGAATATATGGAAATCCTACTACATCGCACAACTGACAAATAAAATAAGAGAAAAGAAAGGTGGTAGTCTCATCAAATACTCTAATGTGGATCTCCGCTCAAATCAGTCTCATAAAATCTATGTCATAGACAACAATTAGGATAATAATAAAGGTAGCTGTATCCCATATAAGTATGTTATTTGAAGAAGTTAAACCCACTCTATGATGTACCACGGTCCACCAAAACTTTACCACAAAATACTGCGATGCCTTTTTTATCTCTCCTTTCCCCTCATCCCATGGGGCCTTAGTGCCCAACTCAGCAATATGAGTGGCTATCTAGCTAGCCACATCAACTCTCTGTCATCTGTGCTCTACATTCCTCGTGTAATGCCAATCATGTGCTAGTCTTATCCTATAATCAAATTCAGTTATCAAAGCTGGTCCCTTATACTGTGCACCAAATAATACTCAGTGGATGGCTGCCTCAAAATTATCCACTCGCACCCCCTTGACCAATGTGTTGGTCAGCTGGGGTATATCAACTCCTCTACCATCAGGTGGGGTAATCAAATAGATCATCGAGGCTTATGAGGCATAGAATTCCCAAACTAAAGAAGGAATTTATGAATATTAGGGTTGAGTCATCCACCCCAACTGATATCTATCAATTGAGGCCTACATGTATGGTGCTCCTACTAGCCTCGTCAAATTAATCCTAACCTCCATTGCAATACTACTTCAGGCGAACTTACTTTGACATAAAGTGATCTCTGTAAAAAATATACTGCAGCCCCTACATACACCATCTCTAAGAAATCTCAGCAACAGGCACTACTGAACATTTATATAGTCAGATACTAGGGCAACAAGTGGTGGAATAGGGGTATGAGTATCCTATGTATCCAGCTGAATATCCTTTTTTAATAATAAAGATATCTATTATGGAACCTGGGATACACCCTCCTTAAACTTGGGGGCAGTAAAACCAGATGTTGACTCACTAGCTGAACTGGATGCATCCTCCGACCCTTCCTCAGACTTAGAGATAGATGCATCCTCCTCTTCTTAAAAACCTATACTAATATCATACTTTACCTCATTTTTAGAATTAGACCCTGGCTCTACCTTATCCTCTACATCATCCTCTAATCACCCCTTCTTTCTAAAATTAGGAGGAGAATGGTGGTAAAGTCTAGGATGACTTTAGTCTCAGCCTCCGAATAGGTCTAAGTTGTGCATTCTGGGCCCTTACTTATTCTGGTTCGGGTGGAGAGCCCAAATAAATAATAGCTGGTATGAGTTGAGGGTCTATCTGAATAGGAGCTGGGGTGTGCTAAGTGCTTAATGTGGCCACAACAGTTGCAGCTGCAACCCATCTCTGTGATCGGCCTCGAGTCTATCATAGGGATAACGGGTGTTTTCTTAGATCACAGGGTACTTCTTAATATAGACAATATACTCATAAGACTCATCTCTGAGCCTAGACTGAGCTCACTTCTTTGGTGTAACTTTTGGATCATCGTGCCTGAATAAGTAGATTTTAGTGACTGAGGTAGAAAAATGGAAATTTTTTTCTGAATACATTTGGTTACCTAAGGCAGGGAAACCAATGACCCCACTTAGGAAGCCATAATCAATACTTACGGGGGTCGTAGGTACCCTCATAAGTACAATACAAATCCTTGAATTTTCAGGGCTTCAGTTCTGACACTTACAAGGCTACTTATGCCCTCGTAGGTATGACTTATGATGCTCGTAAGTAGCCTCATACCTTCAGAGACTTGGTTAATTTTTTCTCAAAAATTTTATCCCATAGAGTGTATATTTCAATTTTTAGACAAATTTCGTACACTACAATATGTATCAATTTAAGTTCAATAAGTATTGCACAAGTATTATAGGGATGTCACTTCACTATTTAACTTCTGCTTCCATATATTAAGTGATCACACGTTTTCTAAACACAAAACTTGAAACAATTTCACCTTTATCCATTTTAGGCTCCATCTATTTCAAGAATTTATCATAATTTATAAATTTTAGACTATATTAAGCATTATTTTTCACCTTCAATAATCAAGAACATGTTTTTACTAGAAGTGGAGCAAAAATTGTTTCCTGGATTCGCAGAGACTTGGAAGTATAAGACGGAAAATTTGAACTTTATCCCTACTGTGTGAATTGTATATGCAATGTGGTGAGGGTGAGATGAACTTTAATTTTTATACTACTTAAAGGGAGATGAGGAGTTTGAAATCGAGTGAGGGTTTAAAAATATTTCAGTAGGGTAATAGGATCAGGTCGAGGGTTTTAAGGGAAGGGGTTTGGTCGGATTGGGTTAGGTCACATGGGTCCAACCCAAATTTTCAAAATTTTGACCCTTGGTATTTGGTAAACTTACAAGGCCACTCACATCCTGTAAGTTGTACTTACGGCCCCCGTAAGTGCCTTCGTAAGTGACCTTTTAGTTACTATTTTATTTTATTTCTATAACCCCATTGATGGGGTCATAGATTGTACTTATGACCCCTGTAAATGGGTTTGTAAGTGCAACTTGAGAGACCCAATAATCCATATAAATTTTGTCTGATGCCTATGAAACAACTTACGTGCCGTAGGTGGGACTTATGACTCTTGTAAGTGGGTCTGTAATTCCACTTACCTGGACTTGTCTAAATTTAGAAATTTTTACCATATTCTAGGTTTTTTTCCATGCTTTAAACCTATAAGAATGAAAAAAAAGTTAACACTAAAACATTGGTTTCCTTCCAACTAACGCTTGATTTAATGTTGCAGCACGGCGTGGCTATGTTGGATACTCAAACGTCACCAAAAAGCCCATGGGTTTCCTCTTATGAAACACCTAATTTAACGTCATGACACGACTAAGTTGCTTTTGCTAATCAGACATCGCCAAGGCTTACATCAACACAAACCTTAAATTGCTCAATATTTCCAATATAGTGTTTAACATGTTGCCCGTTCACCTTTAATGGGGCATCTCTATCTCTCTCGACTAAATTTCACCATGAAAAAATACCCCTAACCATAGTGAATTACCCATACCACTGAGACTTTAAGTTGCCTAGGAATTGGCAAAGTCTTAAATTACATAACAAGACCATATCACCAGGTTGGAATACCCTTTTCTCAATCTACTTGTCATTATACAATTTTATCTCTCCTTGTACAAAGCTAAACTCTTATAAGCTCAGAGTCAAAATTCTTCCAATTCATTCACCTTACTTAATTCAGGTTTGCAGCATCACTCCACTCAAAATTTAGCTTTTTTAATGCCCATAATGCCTTGTGCTCTAGTTAAATCGGCAAGTGGCATGCCTTTACGTACACAATCTGATATGGAGAGGCACCTATGGGAGTTTTAAAAGCCATTCAATAAGACCAAAGTGCATTGCCTGGTTTCTTGACCAATCATTCTGATTGACATTCACAGTCTTCACCAATATAGACGTGATCTCACGATTGGACTCAACCTACCTACTTGTCTACGGATGGTAAGGTATTGCCACCTTATGTTTCACACCATATTTTTCAAGTAGGATCTTAAAAAGACCATTAAAAAAATGGGATCCACCATCACTAATAATATCATGTGGGGTAGCAAACCTCAAGAATACGTTCTTCAAAAAAGCCGTGACACTATGATCTTTATTATAGGGAAACGCAATCATTTTGAACCACTTAGAAACATAGTCAACAACCACTAATATATACTTCATACCATACAAACTCATGAACGAGCTCATCAAATCAATCCCCCACACATCAAATAACTCAAGCTTAACAATAGGTGTTATGGAGAGATCATGCTTATGTGAGATAGTTTCTTGGTGCTGACATTAGTCACAAACATGGGCATAGTCTTGTGCATGGTTGTAAATAGTTGGCCAATAGTAGCCAACTGCAAGATCTTGTAGGCAGTGCGAGTACCATTATGGTGACCCCCAACTGGGGATGAGTAAAAGGCCTTATGAATATTTATCATCTTAACTTTGGTAATACACCTCCAAATTATACCATCAACACACACCTAAAATAAGAATGGATCATCCTAGAATAACTTACGTACCTTATGCATAAATCGCTTTCTCTGCTAAAATAATAAGTCTTCTAGAATGAAGTCCTTGATTAACCGCCTATAGAACCCTACATGACCCAAGAAACTTCTAATACCCTTGATAGAAATAGGTGGAGGCAATTTTTCAATCACCTCAATATTTACCTGGTCAACCTCAATACTCTTCTTTGAAATCTTATACCCTAAGACTATACCCTCATTCACCATAAAGTAACACTTCTACTAATTCAACACCAATTTGTACTCCTTATATCTATGAAGTGCATTGGCTAAATGGGCCAAACAGACATAAAAAAAATCACCCTTGAGTGAGAAATCATCCATAAAGGCCTCTATATTATCCTCCACCATATCAGAAAAGATAGATATCACCAGATACTGAAAGGTGGAGGGAGCATTACAGTGTATAAACTACATTCTCTTGAATGAAAATGTACCATATGGATATGTGAAACTGGTCTTCTACTTGTCATTAGGGGCAATAGAAATTTGATTATACCCTGAATAACTATCAAGAAAACAATACTATCCGCTACCTATAAGAGTGTCTAATATTGGATCTATTAATGGCATAGGAAAGTAATCCTTCTATGTCCAAGTGCTTAGCTTTTGGTAATCTATACAAACTCATCATTCCGTAATGGTCTCATGATTACCCACTCATTCTTCTTATTAGAAGCCATAATTATCCTACTCTTTTTCGTCACATATTGAACTGGGCTCACTCATTTGCTAGCTGCAATAGGGTAAACCACAACCATATCTAACAATTTAATAATCTCTTTCTTTACCACCTCTTGTATAAGTAGATTAAGAAGATGTTGATGCTTGATGCTAGGTATACACTCTGGTTCCAATAAAACTTTATGAGTACAAATTTTGGATTGAATTTCAATAATATCTATAATGGTCCAACCAATGAACCTCTTAAACCTTTGTAATATTGAGAGAAAGGCCTCAACCTATGTATCAACTAAATAAACCTCAATAATAACCAGTAAGGTTTTGTTGGCACCTAAAAATGTATTACACAAGTAAAAAGAGAGGGCTTTCAATTCCAAGACCGATGGCTCCTCAATAGATGGCATGGCTGGTGGATTCTCTCTATTCTTCAAGTCCAAATCTTACCTTTTTGGCGCATAAGTGTAAGATCCTCTACCACTAAGAGCACTCATCATCTACTTATACTCATCAACCTACCAATATCAAAGTTCATAATTACTACTGCTAGTTCCTCTACACTAACTTTCTCCTCAATAGGTATAGTCAATGCATCTTCATCAACAACATCTATTACAGATACCACTCTTATATCTTTCAGCTGCTGCATTAACTGACCCACATTAAAAGTAACATGTTTATCATTGAGACTAAATTTTATATGTCCTATCTCCATGTCAACCAATGCCTTATCCGTGGCTAGGAATGGTCTTCCTAAGATAATAGAAACATCAAATCCACCTCATAGTCAAGAATAAAAAAATTAGCTAAGAATATGAATGAAGCTGTCTTTACTGAAACATTATACAATATACCAATCAATTTATCACAGTCCGATCAGCCATCAATAATATCATCGATGCTGGATTAGGTATCCCTAACCCTAATTTCTTGTAAACTACTAGTAGTATTAGGTTTATTCTACCTCACAAGTCACACAATGCTTGTGCAAAATTTAGAGACCTAATAGAGCAAGGAATAGTGAAAGCTTCAGGGTCCTGTTTCTTATTAACCAAACACCGAGAAGTAATAAAACTACATAGTGTATAATCAGCGGGCTCAAAAATCACCATCCTTATCTTTGTAACTAAGTCCTTTATGAACTTTGCATAAACGGGCATTTTCTCTAATGCTTTAACTAGAGGGATATTCACAAATAACTCTTTCAACATACTTAAGAATTTTTAATACTTTCTCTCTTCTTGATTTTTCTTTAACCATTAAGGAAAAGGTGAAGGAGTTCATGGAATGGTCTTTAAAATTGGCTTGAAATCCTTACTCTTTCCTTTACTAGTTTCAACTCTTTTCTTAACATTATTAAATTTCTATGACATCTAGCATCAGTCACCAACTTCTTAGTTTTAGCTTCGACTGCATTATAAAGATCAATTGTATTGTTCTTTACCTTATCAAATACCAGCATAGGAGGGTTAATAATATCCTTACCACTATAAGTGGTGATGGACAAAGAATGAGTGGTAAATTTACCACTCATTGACGCCCAAATTTATGCATACTACTATGATTAAACTATGCTAATAAAATGAATTTGTTATTTGAATGTACTAATTCCCATTTTTTGTAGGTATATAGGAAGCAGGAAGAAAAGAACTGAAGTGAGCGGAAAGAGATAAAAAAGGGAGAAAGAGTACAAAACCTAGAAATCAGGAGCAAAAACTGACACTCAATTATAGCGATCATGCTTGAGGGTCAAGATTTCAACCAACCCAAACCAGTCAAAGATAACAATTATGATAGGGTCACCACTATCGGGGGAGCCACGATCGCGATCAAGCATAGGTGATCATGATGTAGCAAAAAACATCCCAGGGGTAGATTTGTAATTTTCCATAACTGGTTCCAACTTTCAAAAGGCAGAAACCCTTTCACTTTTTGAATATCTTGAACTAGAATTCTAACTTTTTCCATTGTAAGAACCTTACTAAATTGGAAAAAAGTTATTGTGGTTAATTTTTCAAGGATTTTAGTTATAATTGAAGTTAAATTGAGGAATACTCTTGCTTTTATCTTTAATGGAAGATTTGAATGTGAATATGGGTAGCATTATTCTTTTAAACTTCATGAATAGATAAATATCTATCTTGGGGTTATGTTGAAATAAGGTGTAAATGTGTTTGGGTTTTTGATTATTAGTGTAGATTATTGGTTAATGATGTTGGGTTTCACTAATACCTAATTGTTGAATTGGAATTTGTGGGTGAAAAGCCTATATTCCCAAAATCCCACATCACCCTTGAAAAAGGGATATGAGTATTCATTTAGATTCCATATCATCCTTGAAAAAGGGATATGGGTAACAAGTATATATGAAAAATAATTAGATGTTATATTATTCCATTACCTTGTCTTAGAAATAAGGATGGATTGCGAATTTGCTATATCTTGGCCATCTTTCTAGAAATAGGGATGCCTAATTGAGGTTGTGGGTTGATTTGTTTGCCACAGTAGATGTTATATTATTCCATTACCTTGTCTTAGAAATAAGGATGGATTGTGAATTTGCTATATCTTGGCCATCTTCCTAGAAATAGGGATGCCTAATTGAGGTTGTGGGTTGATTTGTTTGCCACACCCATGAGGTATCTGAAAGGATCCGTGGGTGATATTTTGGTGTTTGGTTTAAAAACCAACATCAAAACCCCTAACCTAGCCTACCCGTATGTTCATTAGCTAGAGTTTGCATTTGATTCTCATATACCCATGCACTATTTGACCCTAGGAAAACATAATCCCTAGACTCCTCTCCTATTGGAATCTTATCCATAATTGTTGTTCTTAATTAGTAGGTCAAGTATTTTTTGTTCAATAATCTTTTGACATAACCTGAACTAGGGCCTCATCGTGTTGGGCATATCAACTCCGATCCAGACCGGAGAGCACCTCTAATACCTAACCATAACTGCCTTGTACCTTATGTCATATGAATTTCAAATATATAATAAGATATAACAATTGTAATTGAAAAGCATTTAATAAATTTCATAGAAATAACCATCCAAACATCCAACCAAATATCCAAACATTGTCAGCCTTAATACCATAACCAATGCCAAGGATGAAACCAATACCGATACCACCCATGCCCATAGTAGTCACATAAAGACTCTAACTGGAATCCAAGAACATCCGATCGGGACATGTCCTCGACGATAGCCAAAACCAAACCATGAAATAAACAAAAGTATGAAAAGATATTCATAGCATGAAATAGAGTCTTCCAAAGTATTGAAACTCACCACTTTAATCTGATATAAAGTTATTTCTGAATCTAAGATCACTGAGTAGGAGGAGTAGTATGACCAGTTCTTGCATTGCGTGGGGATACGTCACCCGAAGATGGGTTAGTGGGTGAACGCTAGAATGTACTCAATAGTAAGGATAAAATAATGCCATTATTCAAACCAAAGTAAATATCCAAATGCAATCACATTCATACATATACATATGTCATGCTGGGAAAGGGAATCGGGTTTAGCATGTATTTCAAACTTTAACCTTGGTTGTGTATCTTTACCATCATAATCCACCCATGTGCTATATGGGTCCAGTGTTACCCCCTAAATGGGCCCTAATGCATGTAGCTGCACGAATCAGAGATATCATAGGGTCTGGAGATTCTCGTGTACCCTTCGTCCTCCATGATATATATATAAAAGTATAAACTTAGGGGATTCCTGTGTACCCCACAAGTATATAGTCGCCATAACCAAGCCTCATGATGGAAAACATGAGTTTCCAGTGTCCGTCTATAGGACTCACACCTTTACGGTTAGCTATCATAACTCGCCGTTACTGCCTAATTAAAACCTTTAACACATAACCAAAAAACCAATTCCAGAAGTCAATTTTCAAGGGATTATAAAGTGATATCATCATACCGAATATAGCTTGCAAGCTATGTCATTATCCAACACCTAGGTTATTTTCATGCACCCCACAAGTATTCCAATTAAACCAAGCCATGGCTACCAAGGCCTTTCCAATCCATTTAAAATTGTTTAAACCAATTTAGGTTCCATTACCATCTTATGAAATGTAAAGTTTTCAATAATAATCAAACAGCGTGACAAAATCAATCTCATAGGTATTTTAAGAAATATGTTGATGGTATATAGTTTCCAAAACTAAAACCAAGTACCGATTGACCATTCCCATGCAACCATATCTTCAAACCATAATTATAACATTAAACCATAAGAAAAACACGAGAAAACATAATCTAATCAAGAACAACCAAAAACCCCCAATATATATTTCAAAACCCAAATAATACAACAATAATACCATGAAAACAACTCATTAAAATATGCTTTTAGTTGAACTGATGATGAGGGAGGAGTAACATGCCTTGGACAATAAGGAAGACGAAGAGAAACAACCCTTGAGAGCCTTAATTGGTCACCTTGAAGAAACCCTAGCCTTTTTTAACCCAAGAGCTTGAGAGATATTTGAAAGTGTTTAGAGAATTTTTGATTAATAATAATAGGTTAGGGAAGCCTCCAAAGGTGTTTTTATGTCAAGGGTTTAAAAGGAGTTAAAATAGAAAATATCTAGAATACCCCAACTTAAACTATAAAAAGTCACGTAGGTGGGTATGGGTTGGACCCCTTACTCGTACCCATATTATACGAGTGGTAACTTTCACTCGTAACTTGATCAGAAAGTTGGAAATCATATTCTGTCCAACATAACCCTCCATAGCCTAACTCGTACCCTAACCATACTACCAGTACCCTTCAAGTCATACCCTAAGCAAAAATTTCTAGTCTAGACACTGGACAATATATGACTCATATGGAGTCTTTCGTACCAAGAATAGAACTTGGCCAACATCACACTGACCAATATACGACTAGGGTCCCTAGATCCATACCCAAATCATACAACTAGTATGGTGAGTCATATGATCAACAGAAGGCTCAAACTCATAAAATTTTACAAGGACCAGAACCTAGGGTGTTTCACTTTTTAAACCATACCCTAATTTTAATTTATGTTTAACTTTATATTTATATTGTGGATAAATACTTAGTAGATCCCAACACGCATAAGACTCGAATACAAATTACATTTCTAGTGGATTCAACCCAAATTCAAGTTGGGTTATTATATTTGATGATGATCGTCCTTCACCAAAATAGTATTATAGGCGAGCGTGATCAAAATGGCACCATTGTCGGGGAGTGAAACTTAGTTTTTTCTTGTATGGTGTTGAAAGTGACTTTAGACTTACCCATAGTATGTGTTATTTATATTGGTTATTGTTTTGGTTTCTTTATAGCTGATTTGAATAGTGTCCATGACAAATGAGTGACCATGCAAGTAATGGTGGGACCTTTGATAGGCCCCTTGATGATGAGGAGCAACTCCATGATGTTGGGTGCGCGATTGCTACCTTTATCCCACATAATCAAGGGAATGGACTATTCCACATTACAAGTATTATGTTTCACATGCTTTAAATGAAATGTCTCTTTGGGGGTCAACCTCATGAATACCCAAAATTGGACTTGAAAATTTTTGTGGAAGTGTGTGCCCCTTTTGACATTGCTCATATCTCATAAAATTCCATACGGTTATGATTCTTTCTATTCTCTCTAATGGGTAAGGTGGTGTTATGACTAAGATATCTTCACGCTGGGTCTATCACATCATGGGATGAATTTATCAATGCTTTCTAAGATCGATACTTACCACCATGAAAGATGTTACAATTGTATGATAAAATTATAAATTTTTGTTAATTAAATAGACAACCTCTATATGAGGTATGGGAGATATTTAATGGGAAGATTTTGCAATGCCCCAACCATAAGGTGTCGGAGAAGATGCTTATCACAATATTCTATTGGGCTTTGGATCAACTAAACAAAATCGTGGTGGCTAATGCATTCGGTGGGTCACTTGTAAAGTTGTCAAATAGCGTGGCTTCAAACTTACTTGAGGAAGTCACAAAGCCAAATAGGAGGTGGCATTCACAGGACACCAAGGTAGATAAATGGTCTCCTACTACCTACTATATTGATAAAGAGAAAAGGAAGATAGATGAAGAGAGAGAGGAAAATATGACCAAAATAGTGACACAATTTGAACTCCTTGCAAAGCATATGATGGGTGTACCCACAAAAATGGTAAATACCATGGTATATAAGGGACATGATGAAGAATAATTCAAAAGGCTTGATAAAGAAATTAGATACTTGTCTAACTATATAGGGGGGTTCCTACTTAGACTTCCAAAGGAAAAGTAGGAACCAAGGTTGGATCGATTATGAAAGAGAATAAGAATGGCCTGACAGGGATAGAGATCGTGATTAGAGAGACAAATAAAGAGAGTAAGATATGTGTCCCCCATGACCGAGTAAATAGAAAAGAGGAAAACACCATTGATCCCAAAAAATTCAAGATCGAGGACATGTTAGAAAGAATCTTTGATGAGAGTGAAGGAGATGAACAAGATGGTCCAAGAATTAAAAGGTGAATTTTCTCAAATCAATGAAATAGTTGTATCATACTCTTCCTCAATCAAATAATTGGAGACTCAAATTATCTAACTCTCCACACAACTTAATGCTAGAAAAAAAGGGGCCTTCCAAGTGATACCTCTATGAATCCAAGAATAATACTCATGTCTTGGAAACCACCACTAGGAGTGGCAAAGCCCTCGGTGATCATGTGGTTGAAGTTTAAAAAGACACTAACATTGAACAAAAAAATGTGAAGAAGAATCTTGTGGTTGCTTTAATTGAGAAGGCTCCAAAGTCTCAAGAAGGGGATGAAAAAGAATCAATGATAATTAAAAAAATAGTTGTCTAGGAGGGAGATCCAAGGATAGTTGAGAATGATGAACCACAAAGTGATCCATTTTCTATCATGAAGTTTCCCCATCCATTCCTTCAAAGACTCAAGAAAAAGGAGAATAATATCAAATTCAAGACGTCCCTTACCAAGCTTAACACTATTTTAATTAATATCCCATTTCTAGAGGCCATTCACGAGATTCCAGGATATGCTAAGCTAATACAGAATTTGATGTCAAAGAAATATCTAGTTGATGGTGAAACGATTGGAGTTTCCCATGGGTGTAGCGCTATCAAGACTAAAGAAGGACGATCCCAGGGCCTTTACAATCCCTTGCACCATAGGGATACCCAAATTTGAGAAAGCCTTGTGTGAACTTGGTGGAAATATCAATCTCATTCCATATGAAATCTATTAAAGACTTGGTTTAGCACTCCTACTCCAACAATAATGAGGCTTTTGATTGTGGATCGATAGATCGGTTGAAGACTTATGATGGTAAAGCTACACAATCCAAGTTAAGGTTTTAAAATGTATGCTAAACCTTATTCCCTATCTTAGCATGGTATATATATACATATTTTCATATGGTTATTTGTAATGGTTTGATTTATTTTTGGATTAATGAAGTTATTTTATCTTTATCCTTGAGTTATATACTAGAGTTTACTTTGCTAACCATCTTTTGTTTTTTGTCCTGACTGAGCCTTTTGGTTTTTTAGAGGCTTTATTAGACTACTATGGGAATAGGTGGTATTGGTATTGGTATTAGCATTGGCATTGGGATTGGTAATGGTTGGATGCTTTGTTGTGGATTTCAGTTTTGATTATAGACTTGTTATCATATCTTCAAACTAATATTATTTATCTTATTATAGGTTTGGAATTCATTCAACATGGAGTGAAGGATGGTTGATGGTTTGGGTATTGGGGGTGGTCTCTGATCCTCGTTGGTCTTGGGATACTTGACACAGCCAGGACTTGGTCCGAGTAATGTCAGATTGGTACTGGAGTCCAGGTTCTGCAATTGGGTGTCCATAAAGCCATGTTAAGTAGAGTCTCTTTGAAGGGTGTGTAGCATGCACACGCATAAGGGAGAGGCTACAATGGATTTAGGAATGTTTTTCTTTCTTGTGTTGTGTTTTTAGGATATAGAGTCTAAGGTATTGGATCTCTCTAACTCCAATTCGCTTGCCTTTTAGATCATTCCGTTGAGAAGATTTAATATCCGTGGGAACCTTTCTATCCTATCTGAGGATAATAAAATATATCCCCTCCTACCCCAGAGGTTTAGACTAGGTTTAGGGACACTGTCTTTGATGGTCCTAATGGAGCTCCATTGGTTTCTTCTATCCCTCCTCAGATACGTTAACGTGATACATCTAATGCCGAGTTTTGCTAGTTGATCTATTTGCTCACTCAGTTGGTTGCCTCTCAGAATGAGGGTATGAATTCTGTTGCTCTATTATCTGAGACCACTTGAGTTGTCCAGTTTATGAGGTTGAATCCTCCTGTATTTACTGGTATGAAAGTTAAGAAGGATCCTCAGGGCTTCATAGATAAAATAGAAATAATTTTTTGGTTGATGCATGTTATTGAGGTGGAAGGTGTAGAGTTTGTAGCCTATAAGTTAAAGGATGTAACTCATCAGTGTTATGATGAATGGAAGCATCTCAGAGGTGCAAATGTTAAGTTTGCCTTATGGGAGGGCTTTTCTAAAGCTTTTCTTTATTGCTTATTTCCTTAAGAGATGAGGGAGGCAAAGGTGGAAGAGTTTGTTAACCTGAAGTATGGCAAGATGTCATCTAAGGAGTATGCCTTGAAGTTTCACCAGTTATAGGAATATGCTTCAGAGTTAGTCTTTAGTATGAAAGCTATATTGAGAAAGTTCACCTCTGGGTTATCCTGAGACTTAATTTTTGAGAGCAAGGTTTCCTTGTTGAACAAAAACATGGATATTTCAAGACTGGTTATGTATATAGAACTAGTGGAGAAAGAAAAGAGGAAGTAGGTTAAAATTGGGGAAGGTAGACCAAGAAATTTTGGCATTCAGATTAAGTGGAAGGTCAATTACAGAGCTACAAGGATGGTGGAAAGTGGTCTAAAATATTGTAGGGCAATTGTGGATCCTACTCGATGGCTAGTTCTCCGTACCTATAGTCATCTGGTGACATGTGTTTTTAGGGTGGCGATGGTTCAAGGGAACCGGGTACCCAATCTCAAGCTAGTAAGGTCTAATTAGCTCCATCATATCCTCTCTACAGATTTTGTAGTCGATAGCATTGGGGTTTCTATGATACGGGAAGGGACATGTTATTCTACTATTGCCATCCAATCATATGCTTAGAAACCATCCCATTGGTAAGGTTGCTTCTAGGGAAAATAAGGTTTTGATTGCCTATTCATCAGCTCCTATAAAAAAGGGTGCATCATCTCGCTCCGATACTGGTTAGAACTGACTCTATGCTCTTACTACTCATCAGGAGTCCAAGGCATTGACTGATGTCATTACTGGTATGGTGAAACTCTTTTCTCATGATGTGTACTTTTTACTTAACCCAGGGTCTACTCTTTTTTATGTGACCTTATTTGTGGCTGTGTATATGGTTTTAATCTTGAGTATATTTTAGACCACTTTTTTATTTCAACCTCGGTAGGTGACTCCGTGGTTTCTAGGAGAGTTGTGTGGTATCTATGAGTGGTCGAGAGAGTTTGGTGGATCGATTTGAATCAGCCATGGTTAATTTCGATGTCATATTTGGGACATATTAGTTGTACTCATGACATGCCTCTTTAGATCATCAGACCTGTAAGGTCATTTTTAAATTCCCTAATGAGCTGGTCATTTAGTGGGAAGGTGGTTCTGTAGTTCCTAAGGGGAGGTTCATATCATATCTTAGAGCCCAAAAGTTAATTTCCAAGGGATGTCTTTACCATTTGGTGTAAGTTAAAGATTCTAACTCGAAGGGTGCTTTATTACATTCCATCTCTGTGGTAAATTAATTTCCAGAGGTCTTCCCTGATAACCATACTTGTGTCCCTCTCAGCAGAGAGATTGATTTTGGGATTGATCTTGCTCCGGACACTCATCCTATCATTATTCCCCCTACAGAATGGCTCCAGTGAGTTAAAGGAGCTTAAGGATCAATTAAAGGATCTTTTAGACAAGGGTTTCATCCATCCTAGTGTATCCTCGTATGGTGCACCGGTGTTGTTCGTTTGTAAGAAGCATCATTCTCTTCATATGTGTATAGATTACCAATAATTAAATAAGGTAACGGTAAAGAATAAGTACCCTCTTCCAAGGATAAATGATTTGTTTGATCAGCTCTAGGGTGCTAAGTTTTTCTCCAAGATCTATCTTCGATCTATGTATTATTAGTTAAAGATTAGGGAGGTGGATATCCCTAATACTGCTTTTCATACCCAATATAGGAATTTTGAGTTATTAGTATGTCTTTTTGGTTAACTAATGCCACAACGACATTTGTGGACTTGATGAAAGGGTCTTTCATCAATTTTTGGATTTGTTCATCATTGTATTCATATATGATATTCTGGTGTACCCTAAGAGTGAGGTGGATCATACTGATCACCTCTACATAATATTATGGACCTTGAAAGTTCACTAATTGTATGCCAAATTCTCAAAATGTGAACTCTAGTTGAACTACGTCCCTTTTTTGGGTCATGTCATATCAAGTGAAGGGATCATGGTGGATCCACAAAAGGTGTAGTGGTTATGAAGGGGCCTAGACCTGCAACTCCATCCTACATTTGGAGTTTCTTTGGTTTAGCCTGTTACTACAGGAGATTTTTGGAATATTTATCTTCTATCGTTGCTCCGTTGACTAAGCTGACTCAGAAGAAGGTAAAGTTCTTCTGGTCCGATGAATTTTGGGGTAGTTTTGAGAAGCTGAAGGATAAGCTGACTTTGGCTCCAGCCTTAACTTTACATGAAGGAACTGATGGATTTGTGGTCTATTATGATGCATCCCATGTTGGGCTTGGTTGCATTTTAATGCAGCTTAGAAAGGTGGTAGCTGATGCTTTTAGGTAGTTTAAAGTACATGTGAACACTTATCCAACCATGACTTGGAATTGTTAGTCGTGGTGTCCACATTAATAATATGGCATCACTATTTGTATGGAGTGCTTGTGGATATCTTTTCTGATCATAAGAGTTTGTAATATGTGTTCACTTAGAAAAAGCTAAATTTAAGGAAAAAGAGGTGGCTTGAGCTACTCAAGGATTATGACATGAGCCTTCACTACCATCTAGGTAAAGCTAACGTGGTTGATTATGCTTTTAGAAGGTTATACATAGGAGTCTAACTCATGTGGATGAATTTTTTTAAAGAAAATAACCGTTTGGCTAAACGTGGAGTTCGTTTCTCAGACTTGGAAGATGGTGTTGTGTTAGTTCAAGAGGTGGCAAAGTCATCTCTTGGTGATGAGGTGAAAGAGAAACAAGTGTTACATCTTACCCTGATGCAAATCAAGGGTGATATAGGTAGGTAGAAAGTGATGTCCTTGACATCAGTGGTGATGGTACCTTGCGGTACTAAGGGAGATTGTGTGTTCTCGATGTAGATGGGTTCCGATAGAGGATCTTGGTCGAGGATCATGAGTTATGTTATACCATTCATCCTAGTTCGACGAAGATGTATCATGATCTAACAAAAATCTATTAGTGGAAAAATATGAAACTGGATGTTGCCAATTTTGTGGCTAAATGTATGGTATGTGATAGTGCACAAGTGCACACGCAAGTGTACGTGCTCTATCAAGTAGTAAAGTGGCCTCCAAGAAAGTTGAGTATCGATCCCGCAGGGACTTGACTCAACAACGATTCTATTCTAGTTCCTAATTTAGATTCAATTGATGCAAGCGTAACCAAAATATAGCTTTGAATATTGTAAATTGAAATTAATGTAAACAATATGTAAAGTAAATATCTTGAGACAATCAATGGGAGAAAACAAAGTGGTGTAATCGTGGTGAGTTACTGGATACCGACAAATGTCGATTAGCTCATTACCGCAATGAGGTACCTCCTTCATCTATATTAGGACCATATCATAGTAGGTCAGTATTTTGGGTCCCTTCTAAATATTTTGGTGTGTCACATGCACCAATAGGCCATTCCCAAAGTACCCCACGCGCCCTGGACATTCCACGTATCCAAATTGCGTCTAATTTATGTATTGTGCTTTCAGCTGATCCATTACAAGCCTTTTTGAGTTGTTTACACTTGATTTGAATCTTGTATATCCTTCATATATCATCATAATCCATTCATCAAGCATCCTATAGCATTAAACACAATAATTTTAAGCTCAAAACAACACAAAGTCCAAGATGGTGAACTAGAAACACGAGGTAAGACTAGGCTTTCCCGCATTGATCTTAAGCTTATTGTTTTGACTCTTGTCTTGAACCAATTGACCCTTGAGAATTATGAACGAGTTGTTTCACATATAAATACATAATAAAAACCTTAGGAACTCATTAAACACGTTATAACCTAACACGATTGACTAGACAAACACCTAGCTCAAGCTAGCCACACTAGTTTTCTCGGTTGAATTCTAAATGATCAATTTGAATCAAAACTTATGTGAAATATAAAGAACCAATTTTCTAGAACCGGAATTTCACACGGTGCTCATGATTCCAAAGGACCACAATCTAACCCTCTACTGATATCTATACCTGAGCATTGTAAAATATTTGTAATAAATGCAAAAACTGGTCATAAGGTTCAAAACATCTAAAAATACTCAAAACTAAAAACTAAACACTGATACATCTATTTGAAAAGCCTCTAAGCTATCTGAACTGTGGAGTTGATGGGACATGTCCCCAACTAACTCCATATACTGAAAATAAACTAAGTCTGATACGATAATAATAAAATTAAGGATCATCCTCGACTGAAGAGGACTCACTGCTATGTCTACTACTTCTAACTGGGACTAAGCTGCTAAGAGTACTTTGGATCTCGTGCCTCCAAACCTATGGATTCAAGTAAAACACCATAGCACAAATGCGTCAGTACGAGAATATACCGAGTATGAAGATGAGGTAAGGCTAAATACAAGGGCTCATCCATGAAAATTACTTAACTGAATAATCATGAAAGTACTGAATAAGAACACATGCATGAATGCACGAACCATAACTAAAATCATCGTGACTCGAAATACTAAAACTCGGATACTACTTTTCTGCTATCTGAACTCACTACTAATGCTAAGATACTAAACACTGAATCATCTGATACTTATAATTGAGTACTGGAGTTGAGATCAGTCTTAACTAGCGAGTGATCTCGAAAACTAAGATACTGAAACTGATTAACTGAATCTACTTATATTAATTATTAAATTCTAAGCTTTCTACTCTCGACTGACTGCATCAGAGATCAAAACTCTCTAACGGATGATTCCAAAATCTACTATCAATGATAAGAAAAGATTATATCTGAGATCAAACCTATCTAGCAGAAGATCTCTGAATCTGATAATAAGAATACTCAACTAAATCTGAGACAGAGATCAAGCCTATCTAGCAGGTGATCTCTGGATCTGATAATGATATTACTCACCTAAATCTGAGACTGAGATCAATCCTATCTAGCGGGTGATCTCTGGATATGATAATGAGATTACTCAACTGAATCTTAGGTTAAGATCAAGCCTATCTAGCGGGTGATCTATGGATCTGATAATGAGATTATTCAACTGAATCTGAGACTGAGATCAAGCCTATCTAGCGGGTGATCTCTAGATCTGATAACACTGATACTGAATAATTTTATATTGGACCATGCCTATCTAGTGGGTGGCCCATGAATCAAAGAAACTATCTGAGTTTGTCACTAAGATAGATGACTGTATCTGACAGTCTTGATTTTTAAGTTCTTTTCTGAAGATTGATACTGAAACTGTAACTGTGAGAGTTGTCACTTAACGGACATGCCCTAAATCTGACTTAGTGGGATCCAACCTATAACCCCAGCTGGAAGGGTGTCAATACCATGCCACGGGTAAATACCTCTTTGGTCAAGCCTCTATAACAGGTGACCCTCGCAGGAAGTCAAGCCTAAGGCAGTATAATAGTAAAGCCTATCTAGCGGGTGACAAGCCTTTTCTAATGGGTGACTCCTACATTCTGCACTAGCTACGCAGTTCTGGAGTTCAGGGATTATTCCTAATGACTCTGTCTATATAATGGGGAGCCACCATCTCTGCACTCGCTCTGCGCTAGCTCCTACTCCCAATTGAAAGACTCTGAACTGATTCTAACTGAACTTAAACTGAGCTGAATTTGATACTGATCATATTCCTTGAATGAACTAACTGAGTTACACTGAATTAATTTGGTTCCATTTCTGACGGAATACTATTAAATCTCATTATCTGACTGAACTACACAGAGCTTTGAATAGATTACTCGATTACTACTGAGGTTTGAATTGAACACTTGAATACTATTAGATCAGATCTGAGTATTGAACTGAGGCTAGAATACTAGTGATACTGACATTATTGAGATTTCTGAGATTTTTTAAGTTCTGTATTTATCTAAGAATACAGAGTTCTACAACTCAGTGAGTTCTGAGAATCGTGGCTTGACTCAATTATTGAGAAAACTTACACTGGCTCTAGACTGCAGCTAAATTGTTGGGTAGAAATACCCCCATGACTCGATAATATAAAAGTAAAACATAACCATTCTTGAATAATCAATACCATGGACGTTCATTCACCATCACAATCACTAGAACATCTCCTCAACCATTTAGGAATCATAAATATGTAATAATATAGGGAAATATGCTATTGGCTCATACTCCATTCAACAAGGTCTTGCATCAAACACTTAGCATGTATTAAAGTCTTAGCATGTATCGAAGAGCACATAATTGGGGAAACTTCATACTATCATTTCACAATTTATTCACTAAGGCTTTTCAACAAACACTTGGCATGCATGGGCTTGCACACAATTGGGGATTTCTAGTCAACATTCTATAATGGATCTAATTCTTTCATATAAGTATTTTATCAAACATATGGGGAGCATGCTTTACTTATTCAACAATTTCTACACTTAATTGATATGAACACATCACTTAACGAGCAACTTGATGGGGTTTTATCATGAACATCACATGAATATCACATACTAGGGTCAAAGCTTGAAACCTCATAAACAAAACATGAATTAGAAACTCAATAATAGCATGAACTCTAATTTTAATTCACATAAATCATGAAAACTCAAAAACATAAGATTTTTGAAATATAGAAAAGGGTTCTTGAACTTCTTGGATGAAAGGGACCTAAGAATCAATATCTTGATACCTTGTTATATGATTCTCGAAAGATTTATGGAGGAATGTTGATGACTTGGGTCTTGGATTAGAAACCCTAGGTCTTTTTCTTGATTTCTTAACTAGGGTTCTTGACTTCTTGAGAGAAAAAATATTTTAATTTTGGGAAAAATTGATGAATAATGAAGTATTTACATTATTTAGGGTATAAGTCCCTTATATAGACTGGTTTAGGGCTTTAGAAAATTACCAATTGGTCGTTGAAATTTTAAAAATAGAATCTGAAAATCCCAATTTCACATGCTGGCTCAATGCAGTGGAATTGCACCAGCTTACTGGAAATTGGATAATTGGAAAACTGGTTGGTGGCGCGACGCAGTGGAAATCGCGTTGCCACCTTGGTTGCAAACTGTAAAAGCACCGTGATGCGGTGGAATCACGTGGTGAACTAGAAATGGAAAAATCTAAAATTAAGCTATGGCGTGACGTGCCATAATTGCGGAGGCTCACTAGATTTTGACGATTGCCATTTTGGCTGGCTCCAGGACGCGCTAAAGTACTAGGTGGTGCACTGTCTCTCTAAAATGGCTCTAACTCTTCGTCAAAGTATTGGATTTGGATGGATTTCATATCAATAGAAATCTTATTCAATTCTCTACATGACAAAAAATTCGATATTAGGGAAATTCTACATGGTTTAAAATACTCTCACTTGGGAAGATACTTCTCAACCTTTTAGGGTCAGATTAACACTTTACTAAACATGCTCTAAGGCTCAGACTACGAGAGAATTTTGTGGGGTCTTATATGAAAACACCATTAAACATTGTAAACAAATACATGGACAATTAAATTCACATTTATATCATTATCAACATGTATAGAACATGAATTATCCTTAAAACAAGGCTAAATAGGCTAAATAGAAATGTTATAATGCATAAATACACCCAACATCGATAAGCCAATAAGTGAAGGTTGAGCATTTGCAGTTTAGAGGTTTGTATCAAGAAATTAAGTTGCCTGAGTTTAAGTGGTATGTTATTAACATGGATTTTATTACTGGTCTTCCTTGGTCCAGGAATTAGTTTGATTTAATTTGGGTCATCATGTATAGGATGACAATGTGTGCAAACTTATTACCAGTAAGGACAAATTTCTTGGTGGAGGATTATGCGAAATTATTTACTGCAGAAATTTTGAAGTTGCATGGGGCACCTATTTCTATCATGTTTGATCGGGATGCTCAATTCTCATCACACTTTTGCCAGTTGTTACAAAAGGTTTTGGGGACTAATGTGATTCTTAGTACAACTTTACCCCATAGCTGGATGGGCAAGAGAAAAGGATTATTCAAATATTAGAATATATACTTTGGGTTTGCGTTATTGACTATGGTGGTAGTTGGGTTGAATATTTGCTTCTTATAGAGCTTATGCATAATAATAGCTACCATTATAGCATTGGGATGGCTGCATTTGAGGCCTTATATGGTAGGATATGTTAGTCTCCTATTGGGTGGTTTGATGTTGGTAAGGCAGATATATTTGGCCTGAATTTAGTTTACCAAGAAATGGAGAAGGTGAAGGTAATTCAGGATTGAATCAAAGATGGTCAAAGTTACAAAAAGTCCTATGTGGATGTGAGGTGTAGTAGGTTAGATTTTGAAGTCAGGGATAGGGTGTTTTTAAAGATATCTCCCATGAATGGGGTAGTGAGGTTCGGGAAGAAGGGTAAACTCGGTCCCCAGTATGTCGGTCCATGTCTGGTCTTGAAGTGGGTTGGTACTATTTTATATAAATTGGAGTTGCCCTTTAGTTTAAGCCCATTCACCTATTGTTCCATGTATCTATGTTGAGGAAGTGTGTGGGTGATCCGTTGCTAATTATCCTTATTAAGGATATTGATATTTCAAATTTTTTTTCTTTTGAGAAAATCTTGATTGAAATCTCAGATCGACAAGTTCATCGATTGCAAACTAAGGGGTAGCTTCAGTAAAGGTTCTATGGAGGAACCACAAGGTTGAAGAGGCTACTTGGGAAGCCGAAAAGGAAATGAATTCCAAGTATCCATTCCAATTCCTTATTCAATAAAATCATTCTTGAGGTATGTGTTATTATGAACATCCTTGTTTTTTTTCTTTGTTAAAGGAAGATTATGAATTCCTTGGTATTCTATTTTCTGTCTTTGTTAAAAGAAGATTGTGAATTCCTTGGTATTTTGTTTTCTATCTTAAAGGTAAGAGTATAGATGTTTGGGGTTAATCGTGCTTGTTAATGCCTTGTCCCATCATTCAAGGACGAATGATCTTAGTGGGGGAGAATTAAAACACCCTATATCTTGGCCCTTGAAAATTTCTAGAGCTCTAAGCTCCATGCCTTGATTATGACTTGACCATACGAGTCGTATGGTGTGTTGACGGGTCAGGTGGGCCTAGTCTTAAGATGTCTAATAGATAGTGTTTAGGTTTATGCCTTTGTTACAACTTGGGGATTCAAGTCATAAGGACTATTACCAGGTAGTTAGTATAAGCCATAACCAAATTAGTAAGTTTGTGGCTTGAATCTACTCTGAGTACGAGTGGCTTAATAAGAGCCATGAGGATATCTTATAAGTTGTGAGGTGAAATCATAGGTTATCCAGTATGTAGCCTATTTGAATTTATTATTGCCTACGACTAGACCTTGCGATTCGTAGGGTCTGGTTACGAGTAGGGTGGTTAAGTCATATGGTTGACATTGTATGGGGATCTTGGTCACTGTATTTGTTACGACTCATGTTTATAAATCATAAGGAGTGGTTAAAAATCAATGGTTGACTCGTAGACAAGGACGACACTTTTTATTGCTTTTGAATTAAGGGCATTATGGATATTTCCCACTTTAACCCCTTGGACCCCATGACTTAAGACCTTCCATGGGACTTCATTATCATATCATTCTCTATAAAAACTAAAATTCTCTTTCCAACTCTCTATTCAAGCTAAGGATAGGGTTTCAAAGAAAGTGGTCATCTAGGGTTCTATGGGTGCTATTTCTTCAAAATTTCTTGGTATTTCAGGTATGTTACTCGTCCCTCATTGTCATTTTATTAAAAGCACATATTTTAATGCATGAATTTCATGGTATTATTATGGTTTTGAAATAAAGGTTGGGGCTTTTGAATGCTTATTGTTGAATTATGATTTGCCAAGGTTTAATCATGGTTTTCTATATTTTAAATATGGTTTTGAACATGTGGGTGGTGGGTATGGTTGTTGAACTTGAGAATGGTAATTTTCTCTAAACTTATGACTATTGAAGTGGTTATGACCCCAATCCTGTATTGTAAAAATGGTTTATAACATGAGAAAGGTGGGAATTTGAATTAGAGGTATAATGGAATCCACAAAGTGTTTGGTTTAATTTATTACTTAAATTAATGCATTGCATAAATGTCAAAATAATTAATGATGGTTTTTAAAACATTGTGGGATACATGGGAATCCACCAAGTGATCTTAATAATGGAGTCTGCGGGGTATATGGAATTCCCTTAAGTCGTGGCTTTATAATATTGCTTGCAAGGTATAGTCGATATAATGATACCACTTTATAATGCCTTAATAATTGACTCCTGGTATTGGTATTTTGTTATCTATTAAATGTTTTAATTGGGCAATAATATGGGTTGTGATAGCTAGCCGTGAAGGTGTGAGTCTGAAGGACGGACACTGGAAAATAATGTTTGCCAACATGAGGGATGGTCTTGATAAACTTGAGCTTTTGGGGTACAAGGGAATCCCCCAAGTCTATACACCCATATATGTATCTTAGAGGGTGAAAGGTACAAGGGAATCTCTGGCCATTTATGGTATCTCTGATTCGTACAACTATATGAATTGGAGCTTGTTCAGGGGGTAACACTAGACCCATAGAGGCCGTGGTTGGACTTATGATGGTAAAGCTACATAATCTAGCTTAAGGTCTTAAAATGCATGCTAAACCTTGTTTCTTATCTTGACATGGTATATATACGTATATATGTATTTGCATACGGTTATTTGTATTGGTTTGATTTGGTTTTGGATTAATGGCATTACTTTATCTTTATCCCTGAGTTACATGATAGAATTTACCCCGCTAACCATCTTCGAGCATTGTATCCCAAAGCGATGCAGGAACCGGCCATACTACCTCTCCTTCTACTCATTGACTTGGTGATTTGGGAATAACTTTTGAGTTTGACTGAAGTGGTGAGCTTCCATACTGCGTAAGAACCCATTTCATGCTATGGATTTCTTTTTGCCTTAATTATTTCTTTTGGTTTTCTTGTGGCTATGGTCAGGGGCATGTCCCGATTGAATATTCTTTGGTTTTGATTATAGGCATTGTTGGAAAACTATGGGAATAAGCGGTGGTCTTACTGGTATAAGCATTGGTATTGGTATTGATATTGGGATTGGAATTGGTTGGACATTTGGTTGTGGATTCTGATTTTAATTATAGACTTGTTATCATGTCTTCAAACTAATATTATTTTATCTTGTTATTATTTCACAATTCATCTGACATGGGGTGAAGGGTGGTTGATGGTTTAGGTATTAGGGGTGGTCTCCGGTCCTAGTTGGACTTGAGATACCCGACATGGCTAGGCCCTGTATCAGGTCGTGTCAAGAAGCAAAGTAGATTATATTTCCATAATTGATCATTCATCATCAATATCACATTATCAATAAGCATGTATATATAATAGGTGCATGGACTCAAGCCAAGGATAAATGAATGTATGTTCATAAATCCATTGCCTAGTGTGATCTTTGGGACTAAATCATTATAGAAGTGTATAAAGGGTAAGAATCTTTCTTGACCAGAGTAATTAGTAGTATCAAATCATATATAGAAACTTATATTGGTCTCGTCTTTAATGTATCATTATTAACCTCTTTTACCTATAAGTTATTCATTAAAGATTGGAATTTATTATTATGAAGAAATACAATATTAAGGTAGAGACTGGGCTTTAACCCTTTGTTAGTGGCAACCATATTAATATTATAATCTAATCGGAATCATATCATCCACTAATGCAATGATCGTGAATTTGAAAAATCTATGCATGCCATCACCAATTTTCAAACATTGGAATCATAAACATCATACCAGATCTTCCTTCATCCTATACTGGAGAGATATGTATAAACGCACATGTATATATACATATATATATATATATATTCATATACTACAACCGTATCATTTACAAAGATAATTACTTCCTGGATGTCCAACTGATATTATGACACGACCCTTGGCCCAATAATATGTCCAAAATAATTAGAACATCGAGATTACAACCTTAGTCCCATATACATAACCAAAACTCATGTAAATAATAATGTATATATAAATCATCTCATAACTATAGGCCATAGCGTAATCACGAGGCATAACATCTCTATAAGCTATGAAGGACATCTATATTCATCTGACATATAGGAGGCATCTCATTTCTGGGAGGCATAATGCATCAATAAAGCATAACTCATAATGATGAGACACATCAAGTCTATAAGGCATCTCATGTCTATAGGTCATATATCATGACTACGAGGAATATCATTTCTATAGGCCAATTATCATAACTAAGAGGAAATAACATCTCTGAAGGCCTAATATCATTTCTAAGAGGAATATCATCTCTATAGGCCATTAATCATAATTTGGGACAAGTTATCACAATTAACTAAGCCACGAGAGAAAATTGTTCTAATAGCTCAATAGTCTCAACTAGGCCTAACATCTGCAACTAAGTATACTAGGGCTAGCACAAGTCTTGGCCTAAGGTGGGAAGGCAGAACCCACTTCTAAACCTCAATTTTCATACTCAGGTAATTTATACCCCAAAATAGTCTAAGGTATCTATTTCAACTTATAGATATCAAGTAAGCCATAATGTATCCTAAGATAGGAATTTCGTCTAAAAACAAGGGCATTTATATCAATTTACCCAAATTACGATTTCAAGGTCACTAGACTTGCCCAATTAAGGTTAATCACACTGAAAATACTTCCAACACTTAAACCACATCCCATACCTAGCATTATATCATATCTGTGCTACAAATTAGTCCATTCCAGGGAGAGGACAAAAAGTGGTTGTACAAGCTACTAAGCATTTCACCTTATGAGTCCAAAACCCTAATTTAATCCCCAACTTCAATACACAAGACTAAGCTATTCAACACATATTCAAGCTAAACATTCATATTCACACACAATATATATCATGCATCATCTTATAGAGAAGAGTAGACCAAAGACTACCTCAAAGCCGAACCACAAAACCTAACGCCATTCACCCCACACCCATCTTCACTTCAAAATCTCCAAAATGCCATACACTTTCAAAATAGTAATCTACTCATCTATATGAGTTTAATGATACCCATATTGCATGATTGTGCTTCGGATTAAAAAATGACACGAAAATCCCAAGTGGGCGCCACGTATGAAAATCATATTTTTGAGGTCAACTAAATGGTCATACATGAACAACGAATCATCACCCTCGAGAAATGGGTGAAGACAAAGCCAGTTTGGGGCTAAAACTAATCCATAAGTTATATTAGGATTTTAGGTCCAAATCAAGAAATTCAAGCATGAATTGGAAGGATTCTTACCTTAAATTTAAATATATTCATGATAATAGATGATAATCAAGATCGTAAGTCACCCAAACAACTATATTTAAGTTATCATACCCATTTAGGGTTCTTGGCTTTCAAAGGTGAAGTGAAAATGACACAAATTGCAACTATAGGGTCTATTTATAGACCTCCATGAAAGGAGATGGAGCGATCGCCGCCAAGATATTGCTATCACATTAGTGAGACTTCCATAATGATCACTACGATTTCCATAGTGCAATTACCATCCACCTTGTACGATCACCATTGTACCAAATGAAGGAAAATTTGGAAATTTTCCATGTTTTCAATGATGCATCTGGATTCTTTAGAAATCCAATTTTTGCAAATGAACTATGTAACCAAAGTATATTCGACGTTACAAACGTTTTGGCAGAGTCAGATTTTCAATCTGAGGTTATTTCAACCAAATATGGGTTCTATACCCCTATCTCTTAATTTTTAACTTTTTGACCAATAAGCAAAAATGAGCTTGGTGTATTGGGATCCGAACCAAAGGTCTACCTAGCCTAAATTTGATATTCTGGAGCAGTTGGCACAGTTAGAATTCACATATGAGATTTTGTTCTTGAAGTTTTCGCCTGGTGTCTATTAGGATCCAACAAAGACTTCTAAATGGGGAATTTCTACTAAAAGCTAAACGAACTTCCCATTAATCGAATGATCAATCCTTTCAAGTCATAAATGAGTTAGGGAAGCTGTATAAAAGCTCAAACGACATAAATAAGTAGATACATATGAAATGAACTGAAGGGTCATTACACAAACCAAGTGGTCGGCAACCAATAAGTGAGATCCACTAATCTCTGGCAGTATCTCTGAACTGGTAAGTAGTACATGCAACCCCATGCGACTCAAGCAAACAAAGGATATGAAACTTCTAACGACAATCCATAAAGAATTCATTCAAATCCTTACCTATAGTGCCATAGAACCTAAGATTACCCAAGTAAGTTAATCTTTCAAACCTATTCTGCTCATCTAAAGACATATCTGCACTCACAATAATTGAAGACATAGAAAACCTTGATGGGTGAGAACCCATCTGAGGAGGCATCATAGAAGAAGGCTAAACCCATATCTTGAAATGCCATATTTAGATACTGGCACTTAAGGAGGAGTAACACTCAGGGTTTGTGGAAAACCATAAGCAGATGTTGGTACAATAGGAGGATCCATACTCAGGACCGGAGGAATACCATTAGAAAACTCTGGCACAAATGAAGGTAAAATACTTTTAGCTAAAAGAACACTAGCTTCACTCAAAGGAGCACCCTCCAAATGGGCCAGTAGCCGCACCAACAAACCCTCCAAGATTGGGGCATAAGAACTTTGTGGAACTGGAGTAGGACCCATAACTCTAACATGCTCATCTCGATGATCAACGGAGAGTCCCCTAGTGGTATCTCTAGAATGGGAAAATCCTATTACCTCTCGTCCACATCAAGCCTGATCAAAACTTGCAACTCGCCCTTTAGACTAGGATGTCTCCTCAGAGAATGGATTCAAATCTCAAGCCTTATTAGATATAGTCCTTACTATCTGTGTAAAAAGAGTGAAATATGACATAGAACACAAGGTACAAAATATCCGCTCAACATAGAATAAAATAAGTAAAGTTTCCTAAAGATATCTTATAGCCTCTCTGAGATAGATATAGATTTCTACATACCGATCTGTGAGACTCTATTAGACACCCCGTTCTTACACTGTTGAGACCAATAAACCTGGCTGCTCTGATACAAATTTGTCACAACCTAGAAACCAAGGGTCATGATGGCATGACATAACCCAAAATCAGGCCTTGTTGGATGTGCATCTCAACCCCAACTTGGAGCAGAGATCGCCCCGTTAATCCAACCTAACAATCACATTAGACCACAAGTATCGGATAAACTCAACCTTTAAAGTAGGATATAAAAAACAAGGCTACAATCATAGCTTAAGAATTATACAATCAATCCATTAATATCAATCAACTAACCAAAATACCAAAGTCCACAGTCATCATCAAAGCCTTTACATAACTGATGTCTATAATATGTCAGGACAGGCCTCTGACAATAACTAAAACCAAGTCTAAAGAAAGTTTAAGACAAAAGACAAAGACTAGGAAATGTATGCCTTCTGAAGAATGGAAGCTCACCACTTCAATGTCAACACACGATCTGCTCAAACACTTGTTTACTGCGTAGAAAGAGAAGAAGAAGCTTTAGCCCCTATGTCGCGTGTTGACATAAGGTCCAAAGATGTTTAGCAGCTAGGGCGCTATCAGGTAACTCAAGGGTAAGGATAAAATAGTGTCAACAATTCAAAACCAATGAACCAATGCGCATAACCAATGCAATCCATATATATATATACATACACATATATTTATATAAGTATAAAATGCAGGGGTAGGTAACGATATTAGCATGCACTTTGAAATTTTTAAAATGGGCTGTGTAGCATCATCGTCATAGAACATGGCACCCATGGGAAATATGGGCCCAACTCTCCCCTTACTGGAAGTGCCCCAATGCATGTAGCCACACAAAATAGAGAATACTAATAATCGTATATACTTTTATGCGGAACTCAAACCTCCCAACATCATCAAGGTGACTTATGCACCACTATATGTAGTAAGGGGGACTCAAACCTCCCTTTCATAGGTTTCATTCAAGGGAATTGAACCTCCCGATCACATATTTTATTTGGGTAACTCAAACCTCCCCGTCATTTGTTTCATTCGGGGGACTCGAACCTCCCGGTCATATCACACCTACACCATCTAGCGTATTTCCAGTATTAGTACTTTGGACTCTACTTTCACAGCTTTGCTTCATATCCCTCTTTAAGGCCCAATTTAAAACCATCAGTTCACATATGCAACCACTTAGTCAATTACTTATCAAAACCACTTTGTTGGTATCGTCGTACCAACACGACTTGCAAGCGTACACCATGCCATTACCATTATCAGAAAATCAATTCATTCATAAAACATGGGACTCGAACCCATTGTCTAATAATGACACAGACAAATTTAGTGTTTAGGGGCTCAAACCCATCGTCAAACATGACATCAATTAATTCATCATTTAGGGACTCGAATACTTTTTCTAAGCAATGACATCCGATCAATTCAAGACATAGGGACTCTAACCCATTTAGCCAATTCACCATCCTAGATACAATTAAACACCTTATACGACCATAAGATCTTTAAGAAATCATTTATCAATCAATCACTAAAATAGGCAAATGCCCTAATTCATACCACAATGCCAATTAATTTATGGTAATCAAGACCCTTCCAAACAATTCATTCTTCACTAGCATTCTTATACCAAGCTTCAGTTCAAAACACAATTAAATTTCATGCTTAGGGACTTAAAACTCCTTTTTGACCATTCAAAACACTAAAGTCATCAATTACTCATTACATGGCCAACAAGGCCTTTGCGTAGCTATTTACTGAGAATTTATATTCATTAGGCCCAATCCGTAGCTCAAAACACCGTTAACATGTGACTAGTCAATTCTCTTAGACATTTTCACAAACACCTTGAGGGCATACATTTAACAAGACCAAAACAAAGTATAAATCATCAATCTTAGGGTTACTCATGACTGATTTGGTAAAACACATTAAAAGAAAACCCATATGCACCAAACATCACAAAAAATATGTATAAACACAAGTTTAAGCAAGAGTAAACAATACCCATCACTATGCATTAAAAACCTTCAACAATTGATTTCAAAACCACTATTTACAAATCACAATCATTGTTTAAAACATATGATATTTTGAGTAAACAATGAACGAAAAGATACATTTCTTATACAAGATGATTCACGGAAGAACTTGACCATTCTTAGCCTCCATATGAATACATCTTGAAACCCTAGCTTCGTTCTTTGTAGAGGAGTTTTAGAGAGTGTTTTGAAATATTTGATCAACCCAATGGGTGTTAAGAAAGGATACAACATGTTATATAGTGAAGGGACTTAAGGGTTTTGGGGTGGGAAATATCCATAAAGCCCTTGGTTTAAAAACATAAAAGTGACTTCCCAGGAAGGTACAACTCACTTGACTAAATGGTACCCTAGGGTACGAGTGGTACCCTAGCTAATGCCCTAGGCCTCACCAAGGACCTCTATAATGCCCAAGGTACAATCATACATACATGAATCATATATTAGGGTATGAATAGTAACCTAAATCATATCCAAGACAAATTAACTAGGCTAAGCATAAGGCAATATACGACTCGTATCCTAATATATGACTTAAGAGGGGCTAAAACGTATCTTGACAGTATCATACCATCTTAAAATTATAACTATATGAGAGGGAAGACCTTAGGTTGTATTATAGGGTACGACTAGTACCCTTGAGTCGTACCCTAACAAAATGTCTAATACCTAAGAATTTTTGCAAAGGACAAGGTCTTGGGTGTTTTATTCTCTCCCACGTAGGATCATTCATCCCCGAATAATGGGTAAAGCAAAAATAATAACAAGTTAATACTCCATTACTCATCAAACTAACCTTAAACCATGCTAGAAAACAAGGGCATACAAAAAGGTCAGGACACATGCCAAGATCATTATCGACCAACCATACTTTTCATTGACTTTGGGACTCACACCCATTTTCCATCAAAGACACTCATTCATTTCAAAGTTTAAGGACTTGAATCCCTTGCCTAACTAGGACATAAATCAAGTTAAGAACACCAACACACACATCTCAAGAACGAGCTTTACAAATGGAGGAAAAAGGTGGATACTTGGACTTCATGTCCTCTTCCACCTCGTAGGTAGCTTTCTCTGACTTTTGGTTCCTCCATAGATCCTTCACCGAAGCCACCTATTTCATTTGTAACCAGTGAACTTGCCAATCCAATATCTTTATCCGGACCTCCTCATAGGTCAAAGAGTCTAAAATACCAACATCTCTTTGGGGAACAACAAATAAAGGATCGCCTATACACTTTCTAAAAATAGAAGTATGGAAAACAAGAGTTATAGGGACTCATTATAAAGGGAAATACCAATTCAATTCATACTTTCCCAGTGACACATCCTTACAAGGGCCTGGATCTAGCCATATACTACTTTCACGTTCAAGCTTATTCAAAGTAAGAAGGAGTCAACTTAAACCACAAGGCTCTATTTATTACATCCATCCATAAATACTACTCGATAAAGCATTCCATATAGAATATACAATACATATAGTCCACCCCACAAGAAGGACACCCAAAATTCCTTATTTACCCACCAATAACATATTTTTTTCCTAGGGAAAACCATCTCTCTCATACATGGAAGAATGAGAATGCTCCACCAAATTTATTCTAGAAAGAAGGAATAGAAATTGGACAAGTGTTCAAAACAAGACCAACCCATGACTCAATACCCCCAACGGGAAACTAGAAAGGTCATTAAGGAGAACCTCAGCACATTCATTAACCATGTGATTGGATTTTAAAGAAGGACCTCCGAGTTAGAATCTTTAACTTGGACCAAATGATACAAACAACCTTTAGAGATCGAATTTTGGGCTCTAAGGTAAGAGACAAACCTCCTCTTAGGCACTGAAGAACTCCCTACCCGTACAATGACCGACTCATTAGGGAATTTAAACTTGTCCTGATGGATCTGATAATTAAAGAAAGCATAGCATAGATACAACTAATCTATCCCCAGAATAACATCAAAATCAACCATACCCAACTCTATTAAATCAAAAAGAGTTTGTTCACTACCCACAATTACCACCACACCCCTTATAGACTCCATACAACCACAAAGTCTCTTATCGGAGAAGAAATAGAAAAGAAAGGGTCCAAAATAACTTTGGTGCAAATTCAAAATACGCAATCACAGATAGGGTCACATAAAAGAAAGAGGGGACCTCATACCAAGTAAAGAATACATATCACATAAAAATTTTCAATGTACCCATAACAACATCAGGAGATGCCTTAGACTCCTAACGAGTAGCAATTACATATAACTAATTTTAGCCAGTGCTAGTACCAAAAACATAAGTAGAAGCAGAAATAACACCCTTCGGCATCAGAGTTGATGAAGTAGCAATAGGGGTCCTTTTGGCCCAAGAAGCCACTAGAGAAGGGTAATCTCACTGTATGTTCCTAATCTGACCATATCTAAAACACTTGTTCCTCTATTTCTCACACTTACTATGATATTGCTGACTGCAGAATTTACATATATTATAGGTCAGTACTAAGTGGGCCCCACTGGCCTAGGAATAGGTGCCTTGCATTCTAGAAGCACTATCACTCTGAGAATATCTGTCTCTCAATGGCTCAAGGTAGGGAGCACTAGCTGCCGAATGGTAGTAAGGACCCACCCAATGCTTTCTCTTTGACCACTTACCTCCAACCTGAGTCAACAGAGTAATGGAGCAATAGAACTCACTCCTAAAAATAGGGTTAGTGGGAGTTGGAAGAACCTCATGAGCATAGTCAAATTTTATGACCCTTAACTGGGTTTGAATTCCAGAAGTTGGATGAGCTTTAACTATATTTCCCTTAGTTAGGGTGGAAGAGTTTGTCTGAATGTTGATTTGAAAGATGAGCAAAAAAAAATCAAATGGATCCAAGACCTTATACTGTATAAATCGAGGTAGAATTACAAGAAAGGTAAATATTCTTAATTGTATCATAGATTCTCTCTTATAAGTATGGTGCGCTACATACCCATAAAAGAGACTCTACTTTACATGGCTTTTTGGACACCCAACTGACCATGAACATAGGATCTAATACCAACTTGAAATGACCTAATACTGGGGCTTATTGTATGGGTATCTCAATCCCAACAAGGGCCAGATATTTCCTCGATAATCCAGCCTAACTATCATATTAACCACAAGTTTTTGATGAACTCCAACTATAAAATGGGATAGCAGAAACAAGGCTACAATCATAGCTTAAAAAACATTTAATAAATCCATTAATATCAACAACTAAATAACACACCCAAGTCCACAGTCATCCACAAAATCTCTATACAACTGATGTCTGTAATACATTAGTACAAGCCGCTATCAATAGCCAAAACTAAGTTAAAGCAAGTCTAAGACATAAGAAAAAAACTAGGAAATATATGCCTTTTGAAGAATGGAATCTCACCACTTCAACGTTAACAAAAGATTCGCTCAAACACCTGGTCACTGTGCAAGAAGAAAGAACAAGCTCCAACCCCATATTCCCTGGGGACATAGTGTCCGAAGATAGTTAGCGGTTGGAGTGCTAGCATGTAACTCAAGAAGGGTAAGGATAAAATAGTTCCAAAAATTCAAACCAATCAACGAATGCAATCTATATATATATACACATACATATATACATTTATTTAGGTATATAATGCCAGGGTAGGGAATGAGATTAGGATAAATATTGAAATCATTAACTAGGGTTGTGTAGCATCACCGTCATAGAACAAGGCACCACGAGCTATATGAGCCCAACTTTGTCCTATTATGGTTGACATTTTAATATAGGATAATTCTTTAGATTATCTATTCCTAGGGGAAAATAATGCATGGGTTATGATAATTGAAAGCAAATTCTAGCCATCAACTACGTGAGTAGGCTATGTTGAGAGTTCTTAAGGACAATCTTTCAATCCACCCTCAAGATTATCATCCATGGATCCTTTTGGATACCTTATGGATGTGGCAAGGATAACCACCTAATATCTCAATTTGGTATCCCTATTTCTAGGAAGATTTCAAAAAAATAGCTAGTCCTTAATCCACCCTAATTTCTAAGTTAGTAAAAATAGAAAAATTTACATCTACTATTGTTTACTATGTCCCCTATATCCCATTTTCAAGGATGATATAGGATCCCAAAAGTTTACTCACATTCCTCTTTCAAGTATGATGTGAGCTTTTGAGAATTTGAGGTTTTCAACTTGAAAACCATTTTGGGAATTTGCAGTTTTTACCCATAAATCCCAACTAAATCAAGAAAGCAATAGTGAAACCCACAATTAATGACCAAGAATCTACATTAATAAATCACAATCCAGACATATTAGCACCCTATTTTAATATAATCCCAAGATAAATTACTTAGCTACCCATGAAGTTAGGGGTAAATAATATACCAAATTGGTTGTTCAATGATTCCATTAAAACTTACAATAAAGAGCAATCCAATATACAACTTTAACTTCAGCCAAATCTATTTAAAAAATTAACCACAATAAATTTACCTAATTTGGTAGGGTTTACAGAGTCTACAATTACAATATAAAAGTTCAATGATCTCAAATAAGAAAGGGTTTGTGCCATATAAGGAAATTAGGATTGTCTATGTTAAATTACACTATTTTCCCTGGGCATAAACCTGCCTTGCCGTGACCGAGACAACTTTCTCACAATTGCCTCCAGCTCATTACAATCATTGGCTTTTACCTAGCTTAACTAGCCATGATTGGGACCCTCAGACAGCTATCGTGGTATCTTAGACCATCTCCTGCATAGGGTCTTCAAGCTCTTGCACTTTTTTTTTTCTTTTTGATATCTTTTAAGCTCAATTCCTCTTCTTTCCATCTCGTCACCTGTATTCTTACAAAATATGGAAATTAGTTCATTCAACTATCAAATTTTGTCTCATTCATTCCTTCAAATCATAGTAGTGTGCACTAACTTTGGATAGAAATAATTGGTAAATTCATCACTCATCAGCACCCCAACTTAAATTGTTGCTTGTCCTTAAGAAGTGCTACCTCCTACACAATGAGACAAAGAAAATTTAAGCCCATTTAGACAACCAAATGATCATAATGAATTTAAAATTCATTGACACAAGTAGCTCTCAACATGCGCAAAGCTATTATCACGACTTCCCTTAACATTAAAGACACTATCAAAGATACAAAGGACTTTTGTAATGCCCCAAACATTTTTTAAGACAAATCTAGTATCTGAAAGAGTTATTGATGACTTCCTAAATGATTAATATTCAATTCAGATAGAATTTCCCCAATTTCAACTTTCTATAATGTGGGAAATTGAATTAGCTTTCCAATAATACCAATTTTATCTAGATCCGGTATTGGAGTAAAAAGTTATAGATGTTTTACAGAGAAATGTCGAAACTTCCCAGAAGTGACAGTCAGACCGCCGGACCGTCGAGCCAGAGACGGATCATCACCCAAGCCATCGCGACTAAGTTAGTGACCCCAACTTTTAGTCAAGTGCGATGGATAGGACTAATGGACCATTGGCCAAGCCATCGCTAATAAGGTAGTGAGTCCCTATTCTGGCCAGGTGCGATGGTCAGAGCAACAGACCATCGAGCCAATGATGAACCATCGCACAAGCCATCACAGATCCCATTCAGTGAATTCTATTCTATTTTTAAAAGGGTATTTGGGTTTTTTCCACCCGTTTATACCCCTAATTATATCAGAACAAGGCTCATAAGTTCATTATCCATCTACCACATCGACTTAGGGTTTTCTCTCAAAGATAATCCCCAAGAATAAGATCCAAATCATTCTTTAAGAAACTAAGAGATTTCAAGTTCTTCAAGTCCAAGAACTTCAAGAAAATCACAACCCAGGTATGTCATGTGCTGATTCATGGGTCCCTTTCACCCATGAAGCTTAAGAATCTCTTTTCAAAATCCAAGATTTGTGTATTTATGAATGTTCATGATTTAAATTGAATTGAAATTCATGTTCATGATGTTGTGGGGTTTGGAGTCATGTTTGAAATTATATATTCTAATGATTGACCCTAGGATGTGGTGATTTGCATAATAATCATGATAAACCCTTAAATTTACATGTTTACTAATGTATCCATGATTATTAGATATGTTGATGAATGTATAACCAAAGCATGCTCCCCATGTGTTCTATTAAATGCCTATGTGGAGGAAAAGTACCATACTAGTATGATAATATGAAATCTCCATTTATGTACAAGTTTATGGATGTCCAGTGTTTGATGAAATGTCTTAGTCAATGAATTATGGATATATGTGTAGCCATTATGGTGCTTTATAACTTGTACATCATGAAATCTCCAACTTATTGTATTATGGATTGTGATGTTGGTCATGTATTCAAGAAAGTCATGCTTTGTCAGTTTCCTTCTATCGAGTTGTAGGCGAACTTGTACCCAAAAATTTAGTTTTGTTCCTAGAACCAGTGTCATGTTTTTAAGATACTCAGTCAAGCTATTATCCATAGAATTTTGTCTGTCTCATGACTCAGGAAAACTCACTAATCTTAGTAGTATTCCATCAGTCAATGGAATTCAGTTAACTTAGTCCAGTTAGTTTAGTTAATCATGTTTAGTGTCTATTAATATGGGAGTAGAAATTAGCACTGAGCGAACCCAAGGATGGGAACCCACCTGTTATATGAGGGTGTGATTCTTAGAAGTAATCCTTGTACTCCAGAACTATGTAGCCAGCGAAGGTTAAGATATCTAACCTGTTAGATGAGGGTTGATTGGGTGGCTTAACTTGTTAGATGAGGTCGCACCATTCTTACTAGAGTCACCTATTATATGAGGGTTACTCATAGATTGTCCTTACCAGTGGTGCAGTATTGACACCCTTCTAATTGGGGTTACAGATTGGACCCCAACTCAGTTATATTGCATTTTTTGAGGCATTCTGTTAGATAACTACTTCTAATAGTTTTAGTTACAGAATTAGGAATCTCAGATATAGTCATTCACTCTAAGTAATAGAACTCAGATGGTTCTACAGAATTTAGGACTGTAAGATTCAGTCAACTCAGAACAACACGAATCTCAGCAAGTTCCATCAGAACCTAGACTGTCAGATACAGTCACTCCATATTAGTTATATTAGTTATACATTTATTAGTATCCCATCTTATTAGTGCTCAGGCTCAGTAATTATGTTATCATTGAACTCAATTACATTTATTATGTGTCTGTGCATGGATTTTCATGTTTATGTTATCCAGTCAGTTAGTATAGTTCATGCATGTGAACCCTTTATATTTACCCTACCTCACATACATACCAGTATATTCAAACATACTGACACATTTGCGCCATGGTGTTTTATACCGTAGGTTCAGAAGCTCAAGCTCCAGAGCATCAGTCAGAGTTAGCAGTGAGTCCTTATCCTTAGAGGACATAACCATTACTTTATTATCTCATTAATTAATTTTTAGTAGTTGGAGTTAGTTGGGGACATATCCCATCAACTCCTTATACAGACAGTTTAGAAGATTTCAGAATAACATGTTCAGGTAGTTATTTTAGTTGTTTTGGTATTGATATACCATATCTTTAGATGTTATGTTTTATGAGATATTTGATCCTTATGGCCTTTCAGCCTTTATTTTCATATTTATACAGTGTATTATGTAGTGTATAGGTACAAATATCAATAATAGATTAGCTTATGGTCCTTTGGTGTCATGAACACCCTGTGGCATTTTGAGTACCAGAATCGAGCCATTACAAACTTGGTATCAGAGCCTAAAGTTCAATAGATTCCTAGGAAGTTTGAAAGCAGTATCTAGTAGAGTCTTGTACTTGGGTGTGTTACGCACCACATTTATGTGCAGGAGGCTATAAGATGTTTTAGAAACAGTTTCCCTTCTTTCAATATTCATGTTGTGACAGTAAGCATAATCTCAAGTCAATCACTCAGTTTAATTCATTTCTTCCTTTCTTCTACAAAATATGCCTCCTAAAAGAAGAAATGGGAATTAGCCAACCCTTCAGCTCAAAGATCCTTTGAGCAAACATATCTCATGTAGAGTTTAGAGCTGCATTCACTACTCTGGCTCTATCAGTTGCTACTCAGAATGAATGACCAACTATCATTCCGACCAACCTAGTGGTGGATTTGAGACTTTACCCGAATGAATCCTTTATCCTTTCTCGGGTCTAAGACAGACGAGGACCCTCAAGAATTCTTTGACAAAGTTTAAAAGGTTCGGATATCATGGAGGTTACTTTTAGTGAGAGTGCAGAGCTAACTATATATCAGTTGTAAGATGTTGCTCACACTTGGTACAAATAGTGAAAGTTAGAGAGGGCTATAGATGCAAGGCCTATTGAGTGGGAGGAGTTTGCTACTGCATTCTTACATAGATACTTTCCCCTAGAGGTGAGAGAAGCTAAAGTGTTAGAATTTATCAAACTCAGGCAAGGCAACATGACAGTGAAAGAGTATTCTCTGAAGTTTACTCAATATGCCAGATATGACCCTCATATGGTTCTAGACAGTAGGCCCAAGATGAAGAAGTTTGTTTCTGGAGTGAACGATCGTGTGGTCAATGAGTACAGGTTTGCGATGTTAAATACAAACATAAACATAGTCAGGCTTATGACCCATACTCAGTAGATAATAAAACAAAAGATTAAGATGAGGGAGAAGAAAAATAAGAGAGCAGGGACATGTAGTTTCAACTTGCTCAGCCCAAAGCAGAAGGAGGAAACCGTTCTCAGTTTCATCCTAAGTCAACAGTTTCGGCTCTTTCTTCAGCTAGTTCTCCAGCTCCTAGATTCAAAGAAGTAATAGAGATAGAGTGCCAGGCTCTAAGTCTCAGGGCAGTGTTAGCAGTGCCCACACCTATCCTCTTTGCCAGACTTGTGGTAAGCACCATCAGGGTATTTGCAGAGCTGGCAGTGGTATTTATTTTTGATGTACCAAGCCAGGCCACAGAGTTAGAGACTATCCTCAGCCAGGTCCTTATAGTCAGCAGAACCGTTCCTCAGCTCATTCCAGTCACCCAAACTAGCAGGGTGCCACCTCTAGTGATACTAGTGGGAAACACCCTACTCGACTTTATGCTCTCCGATCTTGAAAAGATCAGGAAAATTCTCCTGATGTGGTTACTAGTATGTTACTGATCTTTTATATGCATGTTTACGCTTTGCTAGATCTAGGAGCGTCTTTGTCTTTTATTACTCCCTAAATAGCAGGCGATTTCGGAACCAGTCCTAAAATTCTAGAAGATCCCTTTTTAGTCTCTACCCCAGTAGGTAGAACCATCATAGCCCGACAGGTATATAAGAACTACCCGGTTATGATATTTTAGCAAGTCACTTCAGCAGACTTAGTTAAATTAGAAATGATAGATTTTAATATTATTCTCGGCATGGATTGGCTTTATTCCTTCTATGCCACAGTCGACTATAGAAATAGAATAGTCCAGTTCCAATTTCTGAATAAACCCATCCTAGAGTAGAGGGGTAGTACTCCAGCGTTCAGAGGTTATCTTATTTCCTACCTTCGGGCACAGAAAATAATATCTAAGGGATGTGTCTATCTTTTTGTTCAAGTAAAGGACACTAGTTCTGAAACTCCCAGTCTTGATTCAGTCCCAGTCATGAATGAATATCCAGATATCTTTCCTAGAGATCTTCTAAGAATTTCTCCATAAAGGGAAATAGACTTCGGCATTAATCTTCTTCCAGATACTCAGCCTATATCTATTCTGCCATATAGAATGGCACCAGTAAAACTTAGAGAATTGAAAGAGCAGTAGAAGGATCTCTTACATAAGGGATTCATCAGACTCAGTATGTCCTCATGGGGTGCACTAATCCTATTGGTGCATAAGAAAGATGGTTCTCTTAGAATGTGCATTGATTACCATCAGCTCAATACAGTCATGATCAAGAACAAGTATCCTCTTCCCAAAATTGATGACTTATTTGACCAACTTTAGGGTGCCAACTATTCCTCTAAGATAGACCTCAGATCAGCTATCGTCAGCTCAGAGTCAAAGAATGTGACATTTCAAAAACAACTTTTTGTACTAGGTATGGTCACTTTGAATTCCTAGTCATGTCCTTTTGGTCTTACCAATGCCCCAACAACGTTCATAGACTTGATGAACCGGGTGTTCAAGCAGTATTTGGATATATTCGTAATAGTCTTCATAGGTAACATTTTGGTCTATTCCCGTAGTGAGCATGATCATGCAGACTATCTCAAAATTGTACTTCAGACTCTCAGGGATCATCAGATGTTCACCAAATTTAGTAAGTGCGAGTTTTGGCTAAGGTCGGTAGCATTCCTTGGTCATATCATTTCTGGTGATGGAATTAGGGTTGATCCTCCAAAGACCGAAGCGGTAAAATATTTTCCCAGACCTATCTCTCCACCAGGTATTAGGAGTTTCTTGGGTTTGGCTGGCTATTACAGATAGTTTAGTGAGGGATTTTTTTCTATTGCATCCCCTATGTATAGATTGACTCAGAATAAAGTCAAGTTTCAGTGGTCATATCCTTGCGAGATGAGTTTTCAGGAGTTGAAGACTCGACTCACCTTAACTCCTATCTTAGCTCTTCTAGATGGGTTCATAGTGTATTGTGATGCATCCAGAGTAGGTTTGGGTTATGTCCTCATGCATCAAGGTAAGGTCATAGCCTACGTAGCTAGGAAACTTAAACCCCATGAGAAGAATTATCCTATTCATGATCTTAAGTTAGCAGCCGTAGTCTTTGCCTTAAAGATTTAGAGGCATTATCTATATGGAGTTTATGTGGATGTGTTCACAGATCATAAGAGCCTTTAGTATGTCTTTTCTCAGAAAGATCTTAATCTTTATTAGAGAAGGTGGTCAGAGATCTTGAAAGATTACGACATGAGTGTTCTTTATCATTTGGGAAAGGCCAATGTATTGGCCGACGCTCTCAGTAGACTATCTATAGGTAGTGTTGCTCATGTTGAGGACAGTAAGAAGAAGCTAGTTTGGGAAGTCTATTAGCTTTCCAGAATAGGTGTTCGCTTAGTCGATATAGATGAGGGTGACATATGGGTTTAGAGTAGTTTAGAATTATCTTTAGTTTTTGAGGTAAAAGAAAAGTAATATAGAGATTCTAGTCTAGTCAAATTGAAAGAGTCAGTCAAGGATTAGAAAGTAGAAGTTTTCTCCCAAGGGGGAGATGGTGTTCTGCATTGTCAGGGTCGTCTGTGGGTTCTGGGTGTAGCTAACTTAAGGAAATAAATTCTTACAGAAGTGGATGGTGCATGCTACTCGATTCATCCAGGGACTATTAAGATGTACCATAAATTATGAGAGATCTATTGATAGAGTGGGATGAAAAGAGATGTTCCAGAGTTTGTGGCTAAGTTCTCTACATGTAAGCAAGTTAACATAGAGCATCAGAAGCCTAGTGGGTCCATACAGGAGTTCAGTATTCCTACTTGGAAGTGGGAAGAAGTGAATATGGACTTTGTGACAAGTTTGCCTCGTACTCATCCCCAGCATGATTCAGTTTGGGTCATTGTAGATAGGATGACAAATCTTCTTATTTTTTTCCAGTCCATACCTCTTATTCAGCTGAGCATTACACCAAACTCTACATCAGAGAGTTGGTCAGATTGAACGGTGTTCCATTATCTATTATCTCAGATAGAGGTACCTAGTTTACCTCTTATTTCTAAAAATTATTCAAAAAGGGTCTTGGTACCCAGGTTCATCTCAGTATAGCCTTTCATCCTCAAACAAATGGTCAAGCAGAAAGGACCATTCAGACTTTAGAAGATATGCTAAGGGTGTGTGCAGTCTATTTCAAGGGTAGTTGGGATGAACACTTGCATTTGATTGAGTTTACAATCGACTGGTTCAAAGTTAGTGAGGCCTCTATCATAGGGACTGACTTAGTATTCGATGTCTTAGAGAAAGTCCAGTTGATTAGAGAAAGACTCTGGGCTGCTCAGAGCCAATAGAAGTCTTATACAAATGTGTGCAGAAAGGATCTCGAGTTTGAGATTAGTGATTATGTCTATCTAAAGATCTCTCCCATGCAAGAAGTAAAGAGATTTGGTAAGAAGGGAAATCTCAGCCCTCGATATATTGGTCTCTTCAAATTCTCAGTCACTTCAGAAAGGTAGCTTGTGAGCTCGAATTGCCTTTAGATCTAGCCTCAGTTCATCTAGTCTTCTATGTGTCTTTTATAATACCCTACACTTCTCCTAGTTTAAATTCATCTATAAAACACCAAAGATCTTTCTTCAAAGATGACTATATTTTTTTCATGTGAAATTTTTAAGATTTTGACTTTTCACCATGTGAAAAATTGAATAAGCTTTCCATCGATACCAAATTCGCCCAAATCCGACACTTGGGCAAATAGCTAGAGCCATTTTAGTGAGACAGTGTACCACTTGGCACTTTGACGCATCACGGAGTCGACCAAAATAGAAAGAATCAAAATCTAGTGAGCCTCCCAGATTATGGCGCATTGCACCAAGGCTCAATTTTAGAATTGTCAAATTCCACTAGCTCACCGTGATTTCACCGCGTCACAATGAAGCTTTTATCGATGTTCCAGTTCTAGATTTTAATTCCAAGGGTAAGATGGTCATTTTGATACCCCTATATATACTCTTTAACATGATATTTCTCATTATTTCACCTAAATATACTAGTTTTCTCTCAATTTTCTTCAAGAACAACCATTAGGGTTCATGGCTCAAGACCCAAGTCATCAAGATTCCTTCGTAAATATTCTGAGAATCATATAACAAGGAATAAAAATATTGATTCTTGGGTTCCTTTCACCCAAGAAGTTCAAGAATCCTTTTCTGAATTCAAATATCTTATATTTATGAGTTTTTCATGATTCATGTGAATTGAAATTGAAGTTCATGTTATTATTGAGTTTTAATTCTTGTTTTTGTTTACAAAGTTTCAAGCTTTGATCCTAGTATGTGATATTCATGTGATGTTCATGGTAAATCCTCTTCAAGTTTCATGTTAAGTGATGTCTTTATGTCAATTAAATGTAGAAATTGTTGAATAACCAAAGCATGTTCCCCATATGTTTGATTAAATGCTAATGTGAAGGAATTAGAGCCATTATTGCTTGTTGACTAGAAATCCCCAATTGTGTGTAAGTTCATGCAAGTCAGTGTTTGTTGAAAAGCCTTAGTGAATGAATTGTGACATGTTAGCCTGAAATCCCTCAATTATGTGCTCTTCAATGCATGCTAAGTGTTTGTTGTAAAACCTTGTTGAATGTAGTATGAGCCAATATCATGTCTCCCTATACTATCATATGTTTATGATTTCCAAGTGCTTGAAGAGTTGCTTTAATGATTGTAATGGAGAATGAAAGTCCATGGTCATGATTATTTAAGATGGTTATGTTCTACTTTTATGTATCGAGTCCTGGGGGTATTTATACCCAAAAATTTAGCTTCAAGTCTAGAGCTCTTGTCAGTTTTCATGATAAACTCAGTCAAGCCATTATCCTTAGAACTCAGTACTCTCAGACAGTTACAGAATTTAACCAATCTCAGTAATCTAAGTATCATTAGCATTCCAGCTTAAGTTCAGTACTCAGCTCAGATCTTAGCAGTATTGAAGTATTCAGAACTTAGTAGCATTCAGTTAGATATCAAGATCCAGTAGAATTTTGTCAAATAATAGAACCAAGTGAACTCAATCAGATCAGTCAAGAAATATGAACAGTAACAAATTTAGCTCAGTCAAATGATCAGTTAAGAATCAGTACAGAGTCCTTTAGTTGGGAGTAGTAACTAGCACCGAGCGAGTGTAGGGATGATGGCTTCCCTGTTAAAGAGGTAGATTCATTAGTAGCAATCCCTAAAATCCAAAACTATGTAGCCAGTGTAGGACCAGGAGTCACCCGTTAGATTAATCCTTGACTATCATACTGCCTTAGGCTTGACTTCCTATTCAGGGTCACCCCTTAGAGAGGCTTGACCATAGCAGAGGTCTTTACCTGTGGCACGGTATTGACACCCTTCCAACTGGGGTTATAGGTTGGACCTCACTAGTTCAAAGTTGGGGTATGTCGATTAAGTGAGAACTCCTACAGTAATAGTTTAGTCTCAGTCATCGTAGTAGCACTCAGAAATCAGGACTGTCAGATACGATTATTCAGCTCAGTGAGGAACTTAGATAGTTTTATAGATTCATAGAACACCCGCTAGAAAGGCCTTGTCTTATATGAAGTTAACCTATATCAGTACTAATCGATTCAGAGATCGCCCGCTAGATAGTCTTGATCTCAAACTCAGATTCAATCATTCCATATCATTATTAATAGATTTGAAGATCATCCACTAGATAGGTTTGATCTCAGTTTCAGTCAGTCAATATTAGTAAGCTCAGAGTTAGACAATCAATCTTATTATCAGTATGTCTAAAGATCACCCGTTAGATAGGACTGATCTTAATTTCTGTTAATCATTATCATCAGATTTAGAGATCACCCGCTAAATATGACTAATATTAGACTAAGTCAAATTATTTAATTATCAGTAGATAGAAAGATTACCTGCTAGACAGGACTGATATCAGATTCAGTTAAGTATCCTCATTATTATTAGATTCATAGATCACCTACTAGATAGGACTGATCTCAATGTCAGTACTCAGTTATTCAGTATCTCAGTATTCATAGTGAGTTCAAATATTAGTAAAGCAGTGTTCGAGTCTCAGTATTCAATGTCATTGTGATTTAAATTATGATTTGTGGATTCATGCATATGTCCTTATTTAGTACTCTCATGTTATTCAATTAAGGAATTGTTCATTCATAAGCCCTTGCATTTAGCCTTAACTCATCATGCATACTCAGTACATTCCTACGTACTGATGTATTAACAGTATGGTGTTTTACTTTACACCATAGGTTCAGAAGCACAAGATCCAGAACAACCTTAGCAGCTCAGTTTCAGGCAGCAGCAGTAGACCTAACAGTGAGTCCTCATCATTTGAGGATGACCCTTATTTATTTATGGCATTAGACTCAGTTTATTTCTGTAGACAGAGTTAGTTGGGGACATGTCCCATCAACTCCTTATTCATAAAGTTTAGAGGCTTTCCGACTATAGAGTTTACAGACTAGTTGTTCAGACAGATGTTTAGTTTTGATATTGTTAAATTTTATTTAGTTGTATTTTAAGTATTTGAACCTTATGGAAAGTTTCTGCCAATTTTTCACATTTATTTTAGTATATTATGCAATGCTCAGTTACAGATATCAGAAAGGGTTAGCTTGTGGTCCCTGGGTGTCATGAGCACTGTGTGGCATTTCGGCTCTAGAAAATTGGGGCGTTACATCTTTGCTCAAGAAGTGCAGAGGTGACCCAGAAGTTGTAGTCCCTATTCAGAGCACAGATGTTCAGAATAGCCTCTCTTATAAATAGATTTCAGTCAAAATTCTTGACTACCAGACCCGTAGACTGAGGAACAAAGAAGTCCCTCTAGTCAAAGTTCTTTGGTGGAATTAGTCTGTTGAGGGAGCTACTTGGGAAGCAGAAGCAGAGATGTGGACCAAGTATCCTGACCTCTTCTCAGTCAACTCAGATCTAGCTTAAGGTAATAGTTCTCCTTAAGCTTTTCAATTACGTGTTCAAATTTCAGTGACAAGCTTGGTATCCATTTCATGTTTAGAATTCCATTATAAACTTGGTATTAAGTACCATTGTGTAGTCAGTTATGCATTCATGTGTCAGTTCAGTCATGTATTCATGCATCATATATGCATGTTCAGTTTGATGAGAAACTCATCATTAATTCTGTCATGCAGTCATAAATCAGTTACTCATGCATCAGATATGCATGTTCAATATGATATATATTTAGTTTATCAGTCATGTTAGTCATGGAGTCATGTTTTAGTCATTCATGTTCAGGATGTGCTTCAGTCTTTCATTTATGCCCTCCCAGTCATCCCTATTGAAGGACGAATGTTCCCAAGGGGGAGATATTATAATACCCCAAACTTTCTTTAAGTCAAATCTAGTCTCTAGAAGAGTTATTAATGACTCCCTAAATGAATAATATTCAAATCAGATAGAATTTCCCCAATTTTGACTTTCTATCTTATAGGAAATAGAATTATCTTTCCAATGATACCAATTTCATCTAAATCCAGTATCAGAGTACAAAGTTATTATGTTTTACAGAGAATTATCAGAATTGCCCAGAAGTGACGGTCAAACCGAGGAACCATCGAGCCAGCGATGGGCCATCGCCAGAGCCATCATGAATAAGGCAGTAACCCCAACTATTGTTCAGGTGCGACATCCAGTACCAACGAACCATGGAGCTAGCAATAGACCGTTGCCTAAGCTATCACTACTAAGGTAGCGAGTCCCTATTATGGCCCAGGTGCGACGGTCAGAGCGACGGACCGTCGAGCAAGTGACGAACCATTGTATGAGCCATCGCAGATCTCGTTCAGCAAATTCTAAGCCATTTTTAAAAAGGTATTTGGGTCTTTTACACTTTAACCCCTAATTATATTAGACCAAGGCTCATAAGTTCATTATCCATCTACAATATCAAATTAGGGTTTTCTCTCAAAGATAATCCCCAAGAACAATATCCTAATCATTCTTCAAGAAACTAAGAGATTCCAAGTTCTTCAAGTCCAAGAACTTTAAGAAACTCACAACCCAGGTATGTCATATGTTGATTCATGAGTCCCTTTTACCTATAAAGCTCAAGAATCCCATTTCAAAATCCAAGATTTGTGTCTTTATGAATGTTCATGATTTAAATTGAATTGAAACTCATGTTTACGATGTTGTCGGGGTTTTATGTCATGTTTGAAATTACATATTCTAATGATTGACCCTAGGATGTGGTTATTTGCATAATAATCATGATAAACCCTTAAATTTATACATTGACTGATGTATCCATAATTATTAGATGTGTTTATGATTGTATAACCTAATCATGCTCTCCATGTGTTTGATTAAATGCCTATGTGAAGGAAAAGTGCCATACTACTATGATAATGTGAAATCCTCATTTATGTACAAGTTTATGCATGTCCAGTGTTTGATGAAATGTCTTAGTCAATGAATTATGGATATATGTGTAGCCATTGTGGTACTTTAGAACTTGTACTTCATGAAATCTCCAACTTATTGCATTATAGATTATGATGTTGGTTTTGTATTAAAGAAAGTCATGCTTTGTCAGTTTCCTTCTATCAAGTCCTGGGGGTACTTGTACCCAAAAATTTAGTTGTGTTCCTAGAATCAGTGTCATGTTTTCAAGATGCTCTCACTCAAGCCATGATCCATAGAATTCAGTCAGTCTCTTGACTTAGTAAAACTCAGTAATCTCAGTAGTATTCCATAAGTCAACGAAACTCAATTAACTCAGTCCAGTCAGTTCAGTTAATCATGTTTAGTGTCTATTCAGATGGGAGTAGAAATTAGCATCGAGTGAAACCAAGGATGGGAACCCACCTATTATATGAGGGTATGATTCTTAGAAGGAATCCTTGCGCTCCAGAACTACGTAGCCAGCGTAGGTTGAGACATCTAACTTGTTAGATGAGGGTTGATGAGGTGGCTTAACCTATTTGATGAGTGTCCCACCATTCTCACTAAAGTCACCTGTTATATGAGGGTTACTCACAGATTGTCCTTACCAGTGGCATGGTCTTGACACCCTTATAATTGGGGTTACAAATTGAACCCCAACTCCGCTATATTGCGTTATTTAGGGCTTGTTGGTTAGATGACTACTTCCCATAGATTTAGTTATAGAATCAAGGCTTTTAGATACTGTCATTCAGTCTCATTAATAGAACTCAGATAGTTCTATAGAATTTAGGACTAATAGATACAGTCAACTTCGAACAATACGAAACTTAGCAAGTTCCATCAGAACCTAGACTGTTAGATACAGTTGCTCCATATTAGTTATTTCAGTTATACATTTATCAGTATCTAGTGTTATTAGTATTCAGGCTTAGTAATCATGTTATTATCAAACTCATTTATAGTTATTATGTATTCGTGCATGCATTCTCACATTCATGTTATCCAGTCAGTTAGTATAGTTCATGCATTTGAACCCTTTGCATCCAGCCTACCTCACATGCATACTAGTACATTCAAACATACTGATGCATTTGAGCTATGATGTTTTATACCCTAGGTTCAGAAGCACGAGCTCCAGAGCATCAGTAGCATTCCAGTCTTAGCAGTCAGAGTTAGCAGTGAGTCCTCATCCTTTGAGGACATGACCATTACTTTATTATCTCATTAATTAATTTATTTTAGTAGTTGGAGTTAGTTGGGGACATGTCCCATTAACTCCTTATTCAGACAGTTTAGAGGCTTTCGGACTATTATGTTCAGAAAGTTTCTTCAGTTGTTTTGGTATTGATATACCATATCTTTAGATGTTATATTTTATCAGATCTTTGAACCTTATGGCCTTTCAACCTTTATTTTCGTATTTATATAGTATATTATGTAATGTACAGGTACAGATATCGGTCATGGGCTAGCTAATGGTCGTTCAGGGTTGAGAGCACCTTGTGGCTTTCTGGGTACCTGACTCGGGGCGTTACAACTTTAAGGAACAAAAATGTAACAACCACTAAAACTCAAGAATCGACTCCTTGATAATAGAAACACCATTATACTCTCTTGTTTCATTTTTTAGAATATGACAATTTCACCTAACTCAGTTTATTTACATGCTGCCTAACAAGAAGGAAATTGCACACACCATGTTATCAAATATGAAACAAGGGATGTTAGTTCAAAATGCTCTCTCTTAAAAAGACTCTCTCAATTCTAACTAGTACCCTACCATAGGCGTGCCCTTATTTTAAATCGCCAGTACAATGACCACATTTGGTTGGGGATCTTAAAGGACTTTCTAAGCTTGTAATGTAGACTCAGAGAAAGGGTAAGGTATCATTTAGGAACAAAGTGACTACACCCTTCTTGAACATCTACATCATACTATTTTAACACAATTTTAGAGCATGGACCACTTCATTTGTTTCCCAAAGTTCACACATGCTTATATTAGCTACTTGATTTACCCAGCACTTTGAAATCATTTTCTTTTCAATTAATTATTTTGCTATGTCATGCTATTCCTTCTTTTGATGATTCCTTTCTTTTTCACTTTTTCAGTTATCTTTCTTTGCTATGAATCATAGAAATTCACTTGAGTTATCATGATCCAAGGTCATCTCTTCCAAACTTGCGACCCTAAACTTAGGAATTTAGCCTCAATTTTTATGTTCCAAGTTCAAGAAGGGTAGAGTTCAAAAGAGGGAAATAATTTGAATAGTCCAAGGCTTATAAGGTGGTTGCCAAAGAAAGGCTTGAGGCTCAAAATAGGTAACTAAGGATTCTATTCTATGCATTGGTAGGCTATTTCAGCCAAAGTGGGTTCCTATTTTCGCAAGGAAGTCCTATGGTCATTTCACCAACAAAGTATAGTCACAATTAGACTTGAGAGACTAACGGGTAAAACTCTAGATTGTACAAGAATGCATGAGAGTTAGACAATTTTGCTCACATCACATGGCATACAAACTCCTCAAGGATGATCAATTACACTTTATAATAGAGACAAAAGAGAGTATTTACCAATTTCTACAGGCTAAAAACTTTGGAGTAAAAAAAGAGGTAAAGTATTATTATAAAATATTTCACCTAAATACCCTTGGTTTTAAAATATTTTTGGATGGAGGTGGGTGTTTGCTTTGCATTTGCACCATGCATAATTTCTATATATGGCATCAAACCAAGCCATCGTCTCACATTTTGACTTTTGTGAGGGAAAATAATATGGATAATTAGACTTCACAATAGGTATAAGTGCGATCCCAATTCCAAAATGCCGTAGGTACTTCAATTTCCCTTGCATTTATAGCTCTAATGCTATGGGTACTTAGACTTCCCCTGCATCCATGGTTCAAAATCCAATCATGATGATTTTCCCTTAAGAATTTCGTCACTCAATCTATCATAAGGAAATGCTCATCTGATGTAACAATAAAAAAGATAAAGATAAAAATCATCCAAAACAACATAAAATATCTAGAAATATCTCAATAATATAGGACAATGAATACATAAGAGATAGACACCCCCAACTACAAATATTGTAGTGTCCTAACTTCATAAATAATAAAGCATAAGGAGAGAAAAATAGTGCTCCCTATAACCGCATTAAGTATTTCTCTCGCCCTCAGACTCTGCATCATCTACAACACCATAGAAAATGGAGCACTCAGCTAGAATCTCATCATCACTCTTAATTCTTATGGAAGGAAGTTTGTCTCGGGGTTTTAGGACCTTCTAAAGAGCCTTCACTCCCTTCCATATCTTGATGAAGAACTTGTCCATTTTCTTCTCCCTCTTGTATATCTTCTCATGTGAGTCCTGAGCTCCCTATGAGACTTTACACAAGGTAAGCTATGATTCCCTAAGTTCGAGAGGATTAGGAAATTGATGCTTGAATAGGTCGAGAGACATTTGAGCATATCATCGATATAGATAGCTTTTTATCCTAATTGTTGTGAGAATCTTGAGTTGATTTTAGCATCTATCATGTACCGTAAGCCCTAGTGAACAAAATCCTAGTTATCTCATAAAATCTTGGTTCCAAATATTAAATTCAAAGTGATAAACAATTATTTGTAAAACTTAAACCCCCATTTCAGGAAACAGTAAACTCTCAGTAAATTATATCGTAAACAACTTGAGTTCACACCTTATTCCTAGTGGGATTCGACCCTAACCTAGTTGTGTTTTATATTGAGAATGATTACTTACACCCATTCAAGAGTGTAATTTGAGTGTTATCAAAAATGGCTCCGTTGCCGGGGAATATGGTTGTAAACTTAAAGTTTGTGTGCGCTAATTTACTGTTAGTTAAGTTTCCTTAATTTACGTTTATTTGTTGTTTTTGTCTATTGTAGGTACTGTGTTGTTTATGCCAAAAATAAGAAGCTCTGGAGAACAGTTATGACTAATCAATTTGAAACCTCAGCTAATATGGAGAATGGCTGAACAATAAGAGGCAGATAGAGTAGTCCCTTTTGGCCAGGGCTTAGGTGAACATACAAAATTTGGGTCAACAAGTACGTCACCAGAACCCTGATAATGAAGACTTGGGTGATGAGGAATTGTTAAATCCTCAAAACCCAAGGAAGGTTAAGCAAATTGCTGCACCAGTGCAGAGAAATGTCAATAGAAATCGTCCAGTCCGAGGAAGGTATGGTCAACAACTTGTTCACTATGAGGCTGATGAAGATTACGAAGGAATAGATAGAGCTGGTGCAATAGGTGCTATCATTCCTCCACTATTGGCATCGGGTGCAATATTCAGCATAACAAGCACCATGATCCAACTCCAGAATCTAAAGGGGTTGTTTGGAGGCTTTCCTGGTGATGTCAAATAGGTCGATAAAGAAGCCTGTTGGAATTTTGCATGATGTGTTGGTAAAAGTAGCAGACTTTATTCTTTCTACTAATTTTGTGGTATTGGATTGTGATGTGGACTTTGAGGTACCTATTATTTTTGGTAGGCCATTCTTAGCTACAGGAAGAGTGATAGTCGACATGGAGTTGAATGAGCTTAAATTTAGGCTCGGTAAGAAAGAGGCAAAATTCAAAATGCATCAAACCATGTCACAACAAAATGATATGAATGTATTCTTGACTATTTATGTCTTCTATGATGATGGAAAAGGGGGATCAACAGGTTGTCTTGGCAAAGTCTAAGTGGTCAAGATAACCAAGTCGTGCCGCGATAGTAAATCAGGCTCAATTGGGAGGCAACCCAAAGTTCTTTTTATGTTTAAACAAGTTTTTTTAATTTTTACAATTAGGATTTAGTATAGAGAAGGTGGAAAAATGGAAAGGTCAGCTGGAAGGTCATGACGACATCCATGAAAAGCCGTCACAATTGTGACAAGCTATCACGAATGCTGTCAGCTAGACTATGCTTGGGGAATTCTCTGCCTAAGGGTGATGATGTTCGTGATGGGCTATCACAATCGTGACAAGCCGTTATGAATTGTAGTCAACCCAGAGCCATAAAATCCAAAAATTGGGCCTATCTTTAAGTAGATTTGACCCGGCCCAGTCACGAGCCTTTTCAAATTTCCACTGATTTTAACTTCTTTTTCTTTAGTATTTCTTTCCTTAGTTAAAATATTTCCCATCCTTTGCAAAAACATACCAAGAAAGCAATAAACATAAAATCACTCTTCCTTTGGTGCATGATTTTAGTTTAACAACTCTATCAAGTATACTCTAGTCTATCTCTTCTCTTTTCTGATAATGTATGATGAAAGAAAGATAACCCAATTTCCCTAAGATGCTTGAACCAAGTTCAACTTGGAAATTGGCTAAAAATGCACCTAAGGTTTGCTGTACAAGCCCAAGGGTTAAAAAGATAGCTCAGGATTCAAATTCAAGTAAATCTTGAGAAAAAATAAGGACCAAAAATTTAGTTAAAGTCAAAAGTGGGTTCTGATAAGTGTGACGACATCCATGATAGGCTATCACTATCGTGATGGCTTATTAGGAATGTCGTCAAAAGCTGACAAAACTAAAGTTGGTTCTGGATAGAGCTGATGACAATCATGACAGGCTATATAATTGTGATGGCCTATCATGAATGTCGTCAGAAAGTCTAAAATTTTTTTGGGTTCTGTCTGAGGTTGACAACAACCGTGATAAGCTATCACGATTGTGGCGGCTTGTCATGAATTATCGTCACACCTGGAGCCTGAAACATAAATAAGCTTAAATGATTAATGTACTTATGTTTGTGATATTTTGGGTTGACTAATGTTCTTCTAATGTTTCCAGGTACTTTAAAATGGCACCAAAAAGAAAGAGACCCACAAAACCAAAGAAAGAAGCCAAAAATGATGTATGTTATAAGCTCCTTAATAAGGAATCTGACTATAAGGAGGAGGAACCCTTGCTCAGGAAGCGAAAGAAGCAATGTCCAAAGAAAACTCTACCACCTTTACCAATTGAGGTGGATGACACTGATGATACTGAGTCGACCACAACTTCTGAGCAAGAAGGGTCTGAAAAGGGTGATTCTGAACAGCATGAGTCTGAACATACTGACTCTGATGAAGGGGATCAAGAAGAGTCTGAAGAATCTGAGTCCAAGGGAACAGTTTCTGGGTCCCCATCCCCTGAGCAATAAAATAATGAAGAGTCTATACCTCGTAGGACTCTTATCAAGTGTAAGAACCCAAAAGTGAGGAACAATGCTAGATGGAAAATCCCTAGAGCTGAGGACATCTATATTGCTGGTCTGTAAAGAACTGATAGAAGGAATGGGAAGAGGCCAATCCAAGAAGAAAATATGATCATCACAAAAGGGTTGAGCAGATACCCTGATGTGGAGAAAAAATTCAAGGAATATCACTTAGGATAGACTATAGAAGGGGGAGGTTCATTTTGTCCCGCACTATTTTGGGAGTTTTATGCGAACTAACAAGCTAGGTTGGAGAACATGTCCAAACCATGTGAGAAAATAGCAGATCAACCTCTTCATGATAGAGTTCGGGTGAGGGGAATAATGGTTGATGTTTCAGTAAGGACTATCAATAGATTCTTGTACGAACCTAACTTCATACCTCAGGCCACCACATCATCATTTTATGCTCAGATAAAGAATAAGGACAAACAACATCTTTGGTTGGCCAACATCATAGCTGATGGAGAACCGTCTTGGGTGACAAACCTAAAGGAGAGAATCTGTAAGTCCTCGTTGGCTCAAGAGGCAATATATTATTGGGGCATAGTGCAAGTATGGATAATGCCTAATGAGGGAGATAATATTCTGGGCGATGACCGGGTTATTTTGGTAGAAAGCTTGGTGCAGCAACTTCCCTTGAACTTCAGGGAAATTATTATGAATGAGATAAAGATAAGGATATGAAGGACTTATTCTTCTTATCCTTTTCCTTACCTTGTGACAAAATTATGCAGAGCTACTGATGTTTCAAAGATTGAAGGAGTTGATGAAAATGTTCGTGCCCGGAAGACTCACAACCTTATTTGGTTTGATGAGGTGCAACTAGGACTTAGGCTTGACATGGGTGCAGAGGTAGCAGCGGACCCTCCGATTACAAATGCAGGAGCAACGTGTCATATATATATATAGGATTGTTCAGCACAAGAAGCTTCAGTGCTTGAGAATGAAGCTACCCCCTCAGTTCCTCCAGCATCAATAGGTTCTGCATTTCAGCCGATTGATATCAGGAAGGTGGCTAAGCAAGCAAAGTGGTGTGAGGCACAGCTACATGCCTTCGCCAAAAAGTTTACTGTTGCTGTGGATAAAAGAATCAAGGTTGCACTAGAGCCTTGTGTGACATTGCGTGTGAGAGTTGTAGATTTGAAGAACAGATTTGATGCCCGGGAAAAGGAGATGACAGGTGCTGATCTTGCTGCATTCAGGGCTACATTGAATAAAGTAAAGGCAGATGTTGGGGTGCTGCAGCAACTCCAAATTATGATGCCAAAAGTCCAACTGTGGAAGAATTGGAGGAAGAAATTCCTATACTTGATCTCAGTGCAGAATCCCTAAAGAAAAAGAAGAAAAAGAGGGAAAAGAAGGGCAAGAATAAGAGAGAAGAGCTGGACAGTGAGAAAGAAATAAAAATAAAAAAGAAGGTAAAAAAGAAGGTTGAGAAGGAGGAGGTGAAGAAAGAAAGATTGGAGTCCCTGGCTGATACTGAGAAATGAGAGGCATCCATCAGAGCTAGGGCTGCAGGTGCTTCATCTAGCCAGGATCCAACCACCAAAAATCCAGATGCGCCTGATGGGGAGAAGATAGTAGATGATGCAGTAGCAGGGTTGAAGACGCAGGGTCCACGTGCTTAACTGTCTTTAGGTATGCCCTAACCCTTAGTGCATCTTATTTTTTATTTTAAGTTGAGGGTGTAGGGTAAATTATTGTTGTAACATATTCTGTAGATAATTAGGAGTAGTGCAAGTACTTGAGATAATTAGCTTATTCTATGATTTTTGAGTACCTATCAAGTGGTTTGATCTATTATGTACTGTGTGAATTGCATCCATTGTGACCATTGTGTATCTTTTTGTGGCGTTAGTATGGTAAATAAATGACCTGTGTTAAACAAGTGCATGAACTAGATAAGTAGTGCTATGCAAAATACTTGTGTGCCATGTGTGTGTAAGGTCTTACTTAGTTCCCATTGTGCGTTGAATCTAGAACTTGCCCTGTTAGTCGTGCCATAGTCATAGAATAGGTGTTAGGAAAGGACATAGACCATTTTTGCATTTTAGAACATTTTAGCCTAAATGGCATTCCCAATGTGAATAGTATCCCTTGATCCCTATTTGAGCCTTAATAGCCTATTTTTTTCTTTAACACCTTTCACATTCCCTTTTACATCACAATGAACCTGTCTTGTCCCTGGTCCTCCTTGGACACTGTGCACCTTGACTTAGGCAAATAGCCTAAGTTTAGGGTGTCTATTATATGGGTACGTGATGTCTGTTTATGAAGAGTGGTAGAATAAAAATTTGGGTGCAGTGAAAAAGAAATAAGAAAAGAGAAAATTGTGTAAAAAATGATAGAAAGATAATCTGCTAATTGAAAAGACCACATCCATCTTGAGCATCACTGATCAATAATAGAGGGAAGAAAAGAAGGGTTAAGAGTTGAAACCCCAAGAGTTTAATGTAGTGTCAAGGAGGAAAAGTCACTATGAAATATCCATGAATATCATACCAGCCCCTAGCCTATATTACAAGCTTAAGAAAAGCCCTATAGTGATCCTAACTGACCTGTCTGAAGACTTGGGTACTGACTATAAGGGAAAGCCTATGGAATTTGATGCGCAATGTTGGAACTTCATTTTAAGAGCGAGTCTTGTGTTTATACCTGTGTTTATAAATTCTAATATGAGTGAAAAAAGGATTTCTTTGTTGCGAGGGCACACTATGTATGTTGCTAATCACTGTCTTGTTCGGATAGTGTGATTTGGGTGTGTGCTGGGTTGTTATTTCTGGAATTTTTTCCATCTCTTGATCCTTGTAAATTGCATGGGTGTTTTCAATTATAGACACAAATACTCTTATTTTGACTGACCTTGGAGATAGTGCATGTATTCTGAACTGATACGAGTAGTTAGCTGCCAAATTGTACTTTGAATACTTTTAGTTATGTTATAGTTGCTTGAGGACAAACAATTATTTAAGTTGAGGGTGTTGATGTGTGAGCCCATGCTAACATATTTGAAGCTTTTTAACTCTAAATAATTGCAAAGTCTTGGCAACTTTAGTCATTTTTTATTATTTTACTTTGATTTGACAGCAAAAGTAGAGGAGAGGGGGAACCACAAATAAAGGAAGCAAAAAGCATGAAATCAAAAGCAAATAGAGAGCTAAGTATGGCTGACGACCTCCATGACACACCGTCAGCCTGGTGATAGGCTGTCACGGACGCCGTCAACCTTAAGCAGAAGATATAAAGCTGCAGAAAGTTTTTGTGGCGACAATCATGACACGCCATCAAGATGATGATAAGGTATCACCATCGCGTCAACCTTAGCCAGTAGGATTTGAATTTATAGAGAAGTTGACGACGTCCGTGACAGGCCATCAAGATCATGGAAGGCCATCATGGGCACCGTCATCTAATCTGAAGAAAATCAAAAACTTTAATTTTATTTCCTTATTTAGGGTTAACTATTTAAAACCTTGTTTTAGGGTTTTTAGGGGGATTTTTATCCACCATCCATTGACATATTGACAATATACAACTTTTTTTTCTCTCTTTCTCTCTCTAAACCAATATTTTAGTGTTTTCTTTGTGATTCAATTACAAGTTCACTTTTGATTTCCTTCATTATTGTAAGTTAATCTTTTCAATTATGAATTCAAATTGCGTGCTTATTTCTTACATCATGAGTAACTAAACACTCTTAACCTGGATTATAGAATCTAGGGTTAGGTCATAATAAGGTGGTAATTAATTACTCAAGTTTTAATAGGTGTTAGGATTTCTTGGTAATTCTGAGATTATAATTTATGCCTGTTGGTTAAAACGAATAGGCATACCTACTTTGGTTTTCTTGAGAAAGAAATCATAAATAATAGGAAGTGAATTATCAATAGGGACTTGGAAAGGCTTAGTTTAATAATCGGCGCTGTAACAAGGTTGATTAACCTGAGGTAAAATCTGGACAGTGAGTTACGATTCCCTAAGTTTGAGAGGATTAAGAAATTAGATGCTTGAATAGGTCGAGAGACATTTGAGCATATCCTAACTGCCATGAGAATCTTGAGTTAATTTTAGCATCTATCATGTACCGAGAGCCCTTGTGAACATAATCCTAGTTATCTCATAAAATATTGGTTCCAAACATTAAATTCAAAGTGATAAACAATTATTTGCAAAACTTAAACCCCCATTTCAGGAAAAAGTAAACTATCAGTAAATTATATCGGAAATAACTTGAGTTCACACCTTATTCCCTGTGGGATTCGACCCCAACCTAGTTGGGTTTTATATTGACAACGATCACTTACACCCATTCAAGAGTGTAATTTACCCATTCAAGAGTGTAATTTAAGTGTTATCACTTTTGCCAGTGCTTCCCTGCCTAGATCTTAAGAGGATAAATGGGCGTGTTTGGGTGCACCCAAGTGTCTTTGGGGTATACAACAACCCCTAATATCTTGCAAAACTTAGTAATTAAAGAAGGGAATAAGATATGCATACCACCATAAGTCTTGAAATACTTCATCTCTGACACCACAAGATGACTAACATTTAAAGAAATGTTGCCTAGTATATAGGCAATCAATCAAGCTCTCATATCTAGAACCGTAGTCATGTGTGTACATGGAGAAGCTCGACTACAAATAATATTCATCTATATCCTTACCTATGCTATGAAATTATTCATGGATATCCCCTTCTTGCTGACAGCCCAAGAAACCTCTCTTTTAGGGCACAATTTCTCAGCCATCCAACTCTCCAGTTCATACATCTTTGCCTTAAATTATCTCATATCTACATCTAATAATCCATATAGATCATTGATATGCTCGGCCCCAAAGTGCACATTCTTTCCCCAGATCTGCATAATTGGTTTGAAGAAGGATACTTTGCTGAGATTTTGCGTAGAACTCCCTTACCCACTACTCATTTTCCTGATAAGGATCTGGGCAAAACAACTCCACCCGGTGGCCTCCAAGTGGGCATGAAATATTGGGACCTTCTCTGGCACCTTGTCTAAGAAAATTTCTCTCTTTGGGAGTGATTTGGTTTTTGGGAGGTCGACATAGTACTGGTTGTGGCATTTTGGGGCCATAAACTAGATTTGATCAAAGTCTGCCATGTTTGAGCATTAAAAATCTGCAAAACAGACAATTTCATTACTCATCACCTATTCAAACTTAAATTATTGTTATGATATATAATTAGGCTGATGGGATTGTATTTTGATAAGATTTAGTCATAAAATAGTCCTGCAAAAATTTTGGTTCAAGACAAAAATCAGTCTCAGATACCGCGATTCAGAGACCATGATCGTAGTATCTGAGTTTAGGTCGACAAAAGTTTCCCAAGACTCAAGATGATCAATTTCAATTCCAATTCTAATTCTAACTTATGTTCCAAAGCAAGAATCAATATCAAGAATATTAAACGAGGTTCCTAGGTACTCGACCATGCCTTTAGAATGTTAATACGACTAGCTATGAGTTCTTTTAGGCATTTGATTGATCACTTGGTATGTAAACCCTATTTCTATCAAATTCAAACACATTTTGGGTACTCAAGACTTCCCCAAATGTGTACATAACATACACAACAACTAACCACACCACATAAGTACAATTGATAAAGATTAATCATGAAAATCAAAGATTTAGGCCACACCTTTAAGGCCAAAAAATAGACAAGTTACAAGGGAATTCATAGAACAAACTAGATGAGAGATGATGAGTGGATACTAAGACTACTTTTGGATGCCAACATATGACCTCAACTTGGTGTAATTTTGAGAGAAAATTAAAAAAAGAGTGTAAAGGGGAAAATGGCAGATGGATAGTCTTTTAACCAGATTTGACCATGATCACGGTCCATGTTATGTGATCGTGGTCCATGTTCCATGATCATAGACACTTGGATACCACGATCGCGGTGGCTTGGGTGCCATGATAACGATAATTGAGGCCATTTCTAGTCCTCTGTTTTCTCCTATTCATTGCACTGCAAATAAATTCCACACTTTTCCCTATTTATCCTCATTAAAACACCCTAAAGTGCCACAACTTAATAGATTAATCAATAGTAAAATTAAAATCTACTAGTCTAAATAAAAACAAAGGATATGAGCCTCTTTCGTGGCATTTGTTGGTTGTCTTCGACATAGCACAATATTTATCATTATGGCACAGTGTTCGTAATCATTTCAAGTTGGATCCTCAATAGACCCATAATTCACCCCTATGTCCTCAACATCAATGATGGATACTACTTGCAACTCCATAGGTTATTTCTTGATTTTGCAAACCCAAAAGGACACTTCATCATTACTGACCTAAAATCTTATTTCTCCTAGCTCCATATCCACAATATCTCTTACGAAGGAAAGAAAGGTTGGACAAGGATAATAGGGACCTCTTGGTCGATTAGACAATGAATCACCATAAAATCCACCAAAAGGATAAAGTGGTCCATCTTTACTAGCACATGGAATAAACTCCCAATCGGCCTCTTGATAGACTGGTGTACTATCAAAATCCGGATTGTTGCTAGAGTAGGAGTACCCAATCCAAGTATATGATAGATTTAATAAGGAATGAGAATAATTCTTGCACCAAAGTTACAGAAAGACTTTCTAAACTTATGTGTCCTTATGGTGCAAGGGATTGTAAAGGCCTGGGATCCTTTTTTTTCTCCACTATAGCGCTTATCATGATAGTGCTAAATCCATAAGTAATTTCAATGGTTTCACTATCGACAACCCTCTCTTTTATAATCGATTTTTCATAAAATTAGCATACCTCGGGAACTCTTGAATTGCCTCAAGCAATGGAAAAAATGCAACCTTATCGATTCTTGTGAGACTTTTTCAATATCAAAGAGGGCACAAACTTCTACTAAGTTCTTCATATGTAAATTGGGGTCCTCATGGTCTTCCCCCCAAGGAGTCCCCTAATTTAAAGCATATGCAACATGATTATAATAACATGGAATACCCCATTCCCTTGATTAGGTGGGATACAAATGTCACTCGCATGTCTAACATCATGGAGTTTCTCCTCGTCATCAAGAGGACCATTAAAAGTCCCAATATTACTTGCATGATTGCTCATTATGTCATAGACACTATTGAATTCACCAATATAAAACAAGAAAAACAAAATAGAGTAAATCAAAATCATCACGGGTATACCCAAAGCTACAACCAATACCGTACAAGTTTAAACTAAGTCTCACTCCTTGGCAATAGCACCATTTTGACCTACGCTCACCTATACCATTTTTTATAAATAGGATTATCATTGTCAATAAAGGTCAACTCACGTTGAGGTCGAATCCTCGAGGATTTATTCTAGTCCTCAAAACCTCCAAGCGTTGATAGCGTCTAAGTGTATGCCCATTGTGTAAATAAAGTAAAATACATGAATTAAAATGGGGGGTTTGGTTTGGAAAGTTCTTCGATCAAAAGCAAATCAAACTACAAACTCAAAGAAACTATTATGGTTGAGATTTCAATATAGGATAAGTCTTGAAATTATTTATTCCTAGGGGAAAATAATGCATAGGTCATTATAATTGAATACAAATTCTAGTCATCAACTATGTGGGTAGGCTATGTTGATCGTTTTTAGGATAATCTTTCAATCCACCCTCAAGATTATCATCCATGGATACTTTTGGATACCTCATAGATATGGCAAGCATAAACCCCTAATACCTTAATTGGGTATCCCTATTTCTAGGAAGGTGCCCAAAAAATAGCTAGTCCTTAATGCACCCTGATTTCTAAGATAGTTAAAATAGAACAAATTATATCTACTATTGTTCAATATTGCCTTGTACCCTATATCCCTATTTTAAGGATGATATAGGACCCTAAAATTTCACTTACATCCCTCTGTCAAGAACGATGTAAGATTTTGAGAATTTGGTGTTTTCACCTACAAAATAATTTTGAGAATTTGGGGTTTTCAACCATAAATCCCTACTAACTAAAGCAAACAATAGTCAAACCCATAATCAATGACAAAGAATTTACACTAATAAATCAAAAATCACACAGATTTGCACCCTATTTTTACTTAATTCCAAGATAAATGACTTATCTGCCCATGAAGTCAGGGACAAGAAATATACCAAATTTATTGTTCAATGCTTCCACTAAAACTTCCAATAAAGAGTAATCAAATATCAAACATTAATTAAAACCAAAAATAATTGAAAAATTAACCACACTATTTTTTCCCTAATTTGGTAGGATTTAAAAAGTCACTAATTGCAATTTAAAAGAACAATACTCTCAAATGAAAAAGGGTTTTTGTCTTATAAGGGAATTGGGGTCGGCTATGTTAATATAGAATTGCTCCTAGGCATAAAACTGTGTTTCCGCCATCGCCTTTAGATCATTGCATTCCCTAGCTGTGATTGTGGCCCTAGACTGCGATCTTGTTAAATGAGACCATCTCCTGTGTAGGGTCTTCCAGATCTTGCACTTCTCTTTTTTTTTTTATCCCTTTTAAGCTCAATTCCATGTCTTTTTTTTCTCGTCACCAGTATTCCTGCAAAATATGGAATTTAGTGCATTCTACTAACAAAGTTGTCTTATCCATACCTTTAAATCATAGTAGAGTGCACAAACTTTTCGTGTAAATGAATGGTAAATTCACAACTCATCACTAGCCAGGCCAAGATCGGTAGTTAATCATCAAGAAGTACTCGAAGATAATTGAGATGGAATTTGAGGAGGTTGAGCCCCAGTAATCCCAACATATGATAATGATGAAGATATGAGATATATTCAGCCGACAAAAATAAGAGCTATCATTTTTCCTACACTAACCCCCAGTGTGAAATTTGTCATAACTAGTTCCATGATCCAGCTTTTGAATTTGAAAGGTATATTTTTGGGCTCAGCTACAAATGACGTAAATATGCACCTTTCTAACTTTATCGAGATTTACTCTTTTTATACTATTTTAGGTGTAGATTAAGAGGCACTCAAATTGAGGTTGTTCCCCTTATCGTTGATTAGAAAAGGTTTTTTATGGTTGGGGAACTTCTGTGAGGATATATCACCATATGGAAAGAGTTGCAGAAGAAATTCTTAAATCATTTCCTTACTTTAGCCAAGATGTTGCAACTTAAAGATGAGATATATAGTGTCATACAACTTCATTTTGAGTCAATACACGAGGCTTGATTTCTATTTAAGAAGAAGTTGGGCATTTTTCCCAACCATCGTATTTTAGAGATAAGCTTGCAAGAGATATTCTATAGAGCCCTAAACATCAGTTTTCGAGCCATAGTAGACATAATCACTGGAGGAGCATTTATGATATTTTGTTGGGAAGTAGCTTCTTAGGTTCTAGATTAGATCTGTCTCACTAACAGAGGGTGGCATACTCGGAAGGCTGAGAGGGGTACGGACACTTATGCCATTGGAGCTTCCAGCGAATACGGGATAGTTAATGAGTTTGTAGTGCAAGAGATTATGTAGCTGAGGACTGATATTATATTGATGACTAAGTAATTTGTAGCAGTATAATTCAAAAATGGTGAACACAGTAAGTGTACATGGTTTTAGAGCTTATAAGTCTGACTTAGAGGAAGAGGCTAAGTATCTGGATAACAAATTAGAAGGTTTCCAATCCAAAGGGCAAGGAAAAAAAGGTTTGAACTACTCTATAGATAGATATAGAGATCACAGTAGGGAGCATAATGGTAACTAGAGATAGAAAGATAATGATAAGAAAAAGAGATACAAGTATATTCTATCGGGAAGTCATGATATCAAATTGAGAATGGAGGCAATGTTAACCAAACTGGTGAAGGGGAAAGAAAGTCAAGAGGCTAGTCTTATGGAAATCTAGGCTGATATTTTAGGTTTGACCTAAAAGGTTGAGTCTCATACAACTGCTATCAAGTAGTAAAAGCATTATTTTAGGTAGATTTCTTCCACATTGAATAAGAGAGAACTTGTTACCCTTCTGAGTGACACAGTTCAGAGTCCTCCAACCATCGGTCATTGTCTAGATATTACCACTAGGAGTGTTGCCCCTATTATTGACCCTTTTGTCCCCACTACTAAGGAGTTGAAGAATGATAGTACTATGATTAATGAGGCACCCTAGATAAAGTTTGAGGATTTAACCTATAGTGATAAGATTATGAGAGTGATGATAGTGATAATTGGGCCACCAATGATCCCAAAGATAAGATATACCATTACAGCATGATTCCTTCTGTATCGTTAGTAAAAAATAAGGAGGACCTTAGGGCAGTAACAATTTCATGTTCTATTGGGACTTTTAATATCAAACAGGCTTTGTGAGATCTATGAGCTGATATAAATTTAATTGTACTGGTGTTATACAAGCTTTTGGGGATTGGGGCACTCAAACCTACATCTATGAAGCTGTTGATGGTCGACTCATCTCTTAAGAAACCAATGGGTATTTTGAGTGATGTAAAACCAAGGGTGGCATCCTTTATTCCTAACAAATTTCATAATTCTTGACTATGAAGTGGATGTCCAAGCCTCTATTATATGGACTTGGAGGAGATAACCTTTAGAATGAATAATGAGTAAATAGTTTTTGATGTGTGTTTAGCATTGTAGCAGCGAGATGATATGCGAGTGGTGTCTGTGATAGAAACTATTAAATATGATGTGATGCAGCGATTGTGTCTATTAAAAAAGAGACTTGAGGTCAAAACATTAGCTGCAGTAATCATGAATTTTGAGAGTGGTGAAATCAAAGACTATGATTATTATTGTAGATTTTCTAGAGTCATAGGTGGTAGCATTCATTCGTATTGCAGAGGTTCAAAAGAGCCATTGGATGGACCATAGCAGATATTGTCGAAATTCTACCAGGTATATGCACTCATAAAATACAACTTGAGCTGGAATTTGTTCCCAGCATTGAGCATCAATGCAATTTAAACCCTCTTATGTTGGAGGTTGTAAAGAAATAAATTATCAAATGGTTAGATGTTGGAGTGGTTTAACCCATTGCAGACAACAAGTGGGTTAGCCCAGTTCAATGTGTGGTGAAGAAGGATGGAATTACTGTAGTTCAAAATAGGATGAATTAATTTGTGCACATAAGACCTATAAACAAAGGGAGAGTTGGTATGGATTATAGAAAGTTGAATACTTGGACCTAGAATGACCATTTCTCCATGCTTCTTATAGACTAGATCCTTTATAGACTAGAGGGTCAGGTTGGTATTATTTTCTTGATGGGTACTTGAGTTTTAATAAGATCACTATTGCTCCTAAGGACCAAGAAAATATGACATTTACTTTCCCTTAAGGGTCTTTTGCATTCATGAGAATGCCCATTGGGTTATGCAACACCCCTGCCACCTTTCAACGAAGCTGATGTCTATATTTTTTGGTATGGTGGAGGACATTGTCTTTGTTTTCATTGATGATTTTTCAATAGTTGGGGACTCCATTGATGATTGTTTGGACCATCTGGCCAGTGTACTGCAAAGATGTTAAGTATGCAACTTGGTTTTGAATTTGGAAAAGTGCCATTTTATTGTAAAAAAGGTATTGTTCTTAAGTACAAGATCTTCAAATAGGTTATTCAGGTGGAAAAATCTAAGATTGAGGTAATTGAAAACTTGCCACTGCCAGTCTCAATTAAAGGTATACGGAGCTTTTTGGGTCATGTAGGCTTTTATATGAGGTTTATTAAAGACTTCTCTAAAATTGCAAACCCTTTATGCAAACTTTTAGTGAAAGCGGTGAAATTTGTATTGGATGATACATACCTGAAAACCTTCAAGTTCCTTAAGAAGCGATTGATTTTGGCTTCTATGATAGTGTCCCTTGATTGTTTTACACCATTTAAAATCGTGTATGATACAAATAGAGTATCCTTGGGTGCTATCCTAGGCCAATGGAGATAGAATATCCATTACCCTATATACTATGCCAGTAAGGCATTAAACCCAGCACATAAGAACTATATAGTTATAGAGTAATAGTGGCTTGTGTTGTTTTTGCCTTTAAAAATTCTATTCCTATTTGATTGGGACTAAAGTTTTAGTCCACACAGACTATGCAACTTTGAGGTAGTTGATTTAAAAAATATATGCCAAATTGAGATTGATTCGTTGGGTCCTCTTGCTGCAAGATTTTGATTTTGAAGTGAAGGATTGGAAACGCATTGAAAACCAAGTTACAGATCACTTGTCTAGGTTTGAGGAAGAGGAAATGTAGAAAGTAGGGGATGAGCATGACATAGATACCTTTGTAGATAATCGGGCCTAGGAATCATCTCAAGACTTAATTCCCTGGTTTACTGGTTTTGCTAACTTTTCGGCAAGTACCCTTATCGTAAAAGATGATCCCTTTAGTAACACAGGAGATTTATGCATGAAGTGATAAAGTATTTTAGGATGAGCCATATCTTTTTAGGGTGTGTGTATATGGGGTTATTCAGAAGTATATCCCTGAGGTAGAGATGATGAGCATTCCCAAAGCTTGTCATTCATCACCAGTTTGGGGTCATCATAGTTCAACCCATATAACCTATAAAATTTTTACACTTTTATTTTTATTAGCCTACGATTTATAAGGAATCTCACAATTTTGCACAAGCCAGTGACTAATGTCAACATCAAGGCAATTTTACATAACGCCATAAACTCCCAGGATACTTATTTTGGTGTTGGAGCTTTTTTGATGTGTCTTGTATTGATTTTATGTGTTCGTTTGTGAGCTCTTATTGCATGAGGTATTTTCTAGTAACGGTTGACTATGTTTCAAAATAGGAGAAGGCAGTTGTGCTTCCAAACAATGAAGGTAGAAGTATCACTGCCTTTTTGATGAAAAATATCTTTTCTCAATTTAGAACTCCACGTGCAATTATTAATGATGTTGGATCTAACTTTTGCAACCGATTGTTTAAAACCCTGCTCGATAAATATGGTGTAAGGGAAAAGTTATTAATACCTTAAGATCCTAACACAAGCGGGCAAGTTGAGGTGTCCAATATATATATCAAGTCTATACTGGCAAAATTGTGTATGCTATCAAGACTGACTAGTCAAGAAAGTTAGATAATGCATTATGGCCCTACTAAATAGCCTATAAGACTCCCACAAGTGCCTACCCATATCATCTTGTGTACTTATGGCACTCGCTAATTGAACTTGAGCATAAGGCACTATAGGAACTGAAAAGGCTAAATTTTGAGTAGCTTGATGCAAAAAATCTGAGATTGAGTAAGGTAAATGAGTTGTATGAATTTTGGCTTCGTTCTTATGAGAGATCTGCCAAATAAAAATAATGAATGAAGTTTTAACATGACAAGAAGGTTGAAAAATAGGTTTTTGAACCTGGTGATTTGGTATTGTTGTATAATTCAAGACTTCACTTGTTTCCTAGCAAGTTAAAGTCCAGGTGGTTCAGATATTCACCTTGGTTAATGCATTCCCTCATGGCTCTATATAACTAAGTAGAGATGGTGAAGCCCCTTTCAAAATGAATGGGCAGTAAGGTGAAGGTAATTGATAAGATCATCCTTGGTGAAGTCTAAGTAGCCGAGGTAGCTGAGTCATGCAGCGAAATTAACTCAACAATTGCTTGGGAGGAAACCTAAGGTATATGGATTCCTAGTATATTTTAGGTATGTCCTTATTCCCTTGCTTTACATTTTTTAGCGCATAAGGACCAGTGCATACTTTTTCAATTGGGGGTGGGGTATACTATAGCTTGCTATGGTTTTTTGGTGTCGTGCTTATTTTTTTCCTATAAGCCACAATATGGTTGTAGAACTAGAATGTGTAGGCTAAAATTTGTGTCATGATGTGTTGTTTTTCAGATTGTTTTGTTTTTGTGTAATTAGGAGAGTTTTGATCATTCAGGGAAGTTGTCGTGTTTTTTGATTGATTTTGAGAAGAATGATACCTCTAAATTTTGTTTTTAGAACTCTGTGAATATATATATCTGTAACCTTAGTGAATCTTTTTATGACATTAGATTAGGGACATGATAATAACAGCTAACTTATGTATGAATTGGATAAGTAGTAGCTTGTGATGTAACTAACTTCCATGTGAGTATAAGAGGTACCTAGTTCCCTTTGAGTCATAAATCCAGAACTTGCTCAGATAGTCTTTCCTAGGTTGTAGATAGTCAATTAAGAAAGGATCATAAGCCATTTTTTATGATTAGTCCACTTTTAGCATAAATGACCTTCCTATAGCCTATAGCCTATAACTTGATCCCCTTTTTTGATCCTTATAGACTATTTCTTTATTTTCACCTTTCATGTTCCTATTTGTATTATAATAAATCTATTTTTTCCCTAGTCTTCCTTGGATATTATCTGAAATACCCCAAGGTTTCCTAACTAATTTTGTCTCAAGAATGTCAAGTATTAGCTTCTAAATTAAATGATCTTTATTCCATGGGGAATTTTTAAGATTTTCACTTTTTGTCATATGTGAAATTCAATAAGCTTTCCATCTATATAAAAATTATCTAAATCCGATAATCGGGTAAGAAGTTATGACTATTTCAAGTCCCCGTCGTAAAATAGTACCATATTGGTCAGTGGCATGCTGCGCCACAAGATAAATGACAATTGTCCTTTTTCCAGTGTCCCAACGTGATTTCTCCACATCGCACAAAATTTATAGGTCGTAAACAAAGTGGCAATGCAACGGCTCCGCATCGCGCCATTTACCTATTTCCCAATTGTCAAATTCCATTGACACAGCATAATAACGCTGCGTCGAGCTAGGGGTCCAGGTCGGGAAATTTTCACCAATTTAAATTATGCTTCCAGGGTTAAAAGGGTCAATTTTCCACACCTATTTAAGCCCTTTAACATGAGATTCAGCTATTTGGAACCCAAAATATACTAGTTTCTCTCAATTTTCTCCCAATAACAAGCTACGATTTTAATTGGGGATTCAATTTCAAGAAATTCTCTCCGACAATCTTTGCTAAATCAAGAACTAAGGTATGTCATGTGTTGATTCATGGGTCTCTTTCACCCATAAAGCTTAAGAATCTCTTTTCAAAATCAAAGATTTGTATATTTACAAATATTCATGATTTGATTGAAGTGAAAAGTGATGTTCATGTCGTTGTTTGATTTCATTCCATGTTATAGACTATTAGTTACCAGAATTGATTCTAGTATGTGAGGAATTATGCGGTATTCATGATAAACCCTTCAATTCACAAGTTGATTGATGTATTATTGATTATTAGATGTGTTGATGATTGTACAACCATAGCATGCTCCCCCCATATTTGATTAAATGCCTATGTGAAGGAAAAGTGCCATACTAGTATGATAATATGAAATCTCCATTCATGTATAAGTTATGTAAAGTGTTTGATGAAATGTCTTAGCCAATGGATTATGTATTGTTGATGTTGGTCTTGTACTCAAGAAAGTCATACTTTGTCAGTTGCCTTTTATTGAGTCCTGGGGGTACAAGTCCGTGTCATGTTTTCATGATATCCTCAGTCAAACCATGATCTATAGAACTCAGTTAGTTATGTGACTTAGGAAAGCTCAGTAATACAGTAATCTCAGTACTATTCCATCAGCCAACAAAACTTAGTTAATTCAGTCCAGTCCAGTTCAGTAATCCATGATTAGTATCTATTAAGATGGGAGTAGGAATTAGCACCGGGTAAACCCAAGGATGGGAACACACACTGTCAGATAAGGGTGTGATTCTTAGAAGTCATCCTTGCATTCTAGAACTATGTAGCCAGCATAGGTTAACACATCAATACTATCAGATGAGGGTTGATGAAGTGGATAAGAACTGTCAGATGAGGGCCCCACTATTCTCTTTTAGGGACACTGTCAGATGGGGGTCACTCACAGCTTGTCCTTACTAGTGGTGCAGTATTGACACCTTTTTAATTGGGGTTATAGATTGGACCCCAACTCAGCCATAGTGGTGTATTAGGGGCATATCAGTTAGATAACTACTTTCCACAGTTTCAGTTATAGAATCAGAACGGTCAAATACAGTCATTTAGTCTTAGTAATAGAACTTAGATAGTTCAACAGTATTTAGGACTGTCAGATATAGGCAACTCAAAATAGTATGGAACTCAGCTAGTTCCATGATATTCAATACAATTAGATATAGTCACTAATGTCATCAGTTATATCAGTCATCAAAATGTAGTTACCAGTCATGTTAGTTATCAGTAAATTCATGTTATCACGATCACAGATATAGTTAGGCCATATTCATCCATTTATTCTGACGTTCATATTAGTCAGTTAGACAGTATTGTTAATGTATATGAACCCCATGAATTCATCCTACCTTCCTTTCATACCAGTACATTCAAAGCACTGATGCATTTGTGCTATGGTGTATTATACCATAGGTTCAGATGCACGAGCTTTAGAGCATTAGTAGCATTCTAGTCTCAGTAGTCTGAGTTAGCAGTGAGTCCTCATCTTTCAAGGACATGATCATTTATTCATTATCTCATTAATTAATTTATAAGTTGGAGTTAGCTAGGGACATGTCCTATCAACTCCTTATCTAGATTTAGAGGTTTTTCAGACTACAATATGTTCAGAAAGTATTTCAGTTTTGGGTATTCTACTACCCCACTCAGATGTTATATTTTACTAGTCATGCAGTTTTTAATCTTATGGCCTTTCAGCCTCTATTTCTACATCATATTTATTATGTTATACAGTGTACAGGAAAATATATCAGCCATGGATTAGCTTGTGATCCTTTGGGGTCGTGAGCACCGTATAGTGTTCGAAGTACCAGATTCAGGGCGTTATAAACTTGGTATCAGAGCCTAACGTTCAATAGTGTCCTAGAAAGTCTGAAAGCCAAATCTAGTAGAGTCTTGTACATGGGTGCATTGCGCTCCACATTTATTTACAGGAGGCCATAAGATATTTTAGGAATAGCTTTCCCTTCTTTCAGCATTCATGTCGTGCCAGTGAGCATAATCTCAAGTCAATCTCTCAATGTAATCTGTTTCTCCCTTTCTTCTACAGAACATGCCTCCTATAAGAAGAAATGGAAATCAGTTAGCTCCTCAGCCTAAATAATCTTTGGGCGAACATGTTTCTCATGCATAGTTCAAAGCTGTATTCATTACTCTTGCTCAGTCAGTTGCTACTCAAAATGAATGACCAACTATTGTTTCGGCCAACCCAGTGGCCAATTTAGCTGCAGCAAGGATTCGGTACTTTAACCGAATGAATCCTCCATCCTTTCTCGAGTCTAAGTCAGATGAGGACCCTCAGGAATTCATTAATCAGGTTCAGAAGGTTACAAACATCATTGGGGTAACTTCTGTTGAGAGTACTGAGCTAGCTGCATACAAGTTGTAGGATGTTTTCTAGACTTTGTTTAAATAGTGGAAGTCAGAAAAGCTAGATGATGCAAGGCCTATTGAGTGGGAGGAGTTTGTCACCGCATTCTTAGATAGATTCTTTATCCAAAAGCTGAGAGAGGATAAGGTGTTAGCATTCATCAATCTCAGGCAGGGCAACATGACGGTGAAAGAGTATTCTCTTAAGTTTACTCAATTAGCCAGATATGCTCTTCATGCAGTTGCAGATAGCAGGGCCAATATGAGTAAGTTTGTTTCTGGCGTGAACGATAGTGTGGTCAATGAGTATAGGTCTGTGATGTTGAATAGTGACATAACTTTAGCTAGGCTTATGACCCATACTTAGTAGATAGAGGATCAAAAGGTTAAGATGAGAGAGAAATAGAATATGAGAGCACAGACAGGTAGTGTGAACTTTGATCAGCCCAAATTAGAATGAACAAACCGCTCTTAGTTTCATACTAAGTCATCAGTTCCAGCTCTTTCTTCAGCCAGTGCTCCAGATCCTAAGTTTAGGGATGGTAATAGAGATAGGGAGCCAGGCTCTAAGTCTTAGGGCAGTGTCAGCAATGCCTGAACTAATCCCCTTTGTCAGACTTATGGTAATAACCACAAGGGTGCATGTAGATCTGGTAGCGATGTCTGTTTTGGATGTGGCAAGTCGGGCCACAGAGTCAGAGATTGGCCCCAGTTAGGTTATTAGGGTCAGTAGAACCATTCCTCAGCTTAGTCTGGGTGCCTAAATCAGTAGGGTGCCACTTCCAGTGCTACTAGTAGGCAACGTCTAAATAGACTCTATGCTCTCCAGTTTTGATAAGATCAGGAAAATTCTCCCGATGTGGTTGCTAGTACGTTGTTGATCTTTTATGTGCATATTTATGCTTTGCTAGATCCAGGAGCTTCCTTGTCTTTTGTCACTCCCTATATAGCAGTTGATTTTAGAATCAGTCCTAAAATTCTAGCGGAGCCCTTTTTAGTTTATACCCCAGTGGGTAAAACCATCATAGCCCGGCGGGTATATACGAACTACCCGATTATGATATTTTAGAATATCACTTCAGCAGATTTAGTTGAATTAGAGATAATTAATTTTGATGTTATTTTTAGTATGGATTGGCTTCATTCCTGCTATGCCACAATCGATTGCAGAAATAGAATAGTCCAGTTTCTGTTTCTGAATAAACCCATCCTAGAGTGGAGGGGTAGTACCTTAGCTTTCAGAGGTCAGCTTGTTTCCTACCTTTGGGCAGAAATATGATATCTAAAGGATGTGTTTATCATCTTGTTCTAGTTAAGGATATTATTTCTAAAACCCCCAGTCTTGAATCAGTCCCAGTATTGAATGAATATTCATATGTCTTTTCCGAAGATCTTCCAAGAATTCCTCCCAAAAAGGAAATAGAATTCGATATTGACCATCTTCCAGATACTCAACCTATATCTATTCTGCCATACAGAATGGCACCAGTAGAACTCAAAGAACTGATAGAAAAGTTGAAGGATCTCTTAGATAAGGGATTCATAAGACCCAGTATGTCCCCATGGGGTGCAACAATCTTAATCATGCAAAATAAAGATGGTTCTCTCAAAATATGTATAGATTACAATATACTCAATATAGTCACAGTTAAGAACAAGTATTCTCTCCCCAGAATTGATGAATTATTTTACCAATTTTAGGATGCCAGTTATTTCTCTAAGATAGACCTCAAATCTGGCTATCATTAGCTCAGAGTCAGAGATTGTGACATTCAAAAAATAGCCTTCCGTACTCGGTATAGTCACTTCAAATTCCTAGTCATGTCCTTTGGTCTTACCAATGCCCTAGAAGCTTTCATGGACTTGATGAACCATGTGTTCAAGTAGTACTTAGACATGTTTGTCATAGTCTTTATAGATGATATTCTGGTCTATTCCCTCTGTAAGCGTGATCATGCAGACCATCTCAAAATTGTACTTTAAACTCTCAAAAATCATTAGTTGTTTGCCAAAAGATCAAAGTGGTAAGAAACTAGCCCAAACCTATCTCTCCATTAGACATCAGGAGTTTCTTGGGTTTGGCTGGCTATTACAAATGGTTTTTTGAAGGATTTATATCTATTTCATACCCAATGTCTAGATTGACTCAGAAGAAAATCAAGTTTCAGTGGTTAGATCCTTGCGAGAAGAGCTTTCAAGAGTTGAAGACTCGACTCACCTCATCCCCAGTCTTAGCTCTTTCAGACAGTGTAGATAGGTTTGTAGTTTACTGTGATGAATCCAGAGTAGGTTTGGGTTGTGTCAACATGTATCATGGAAAGGTCATACCCTATCCCTCCAGAAAACTTAAACCCCAAGAGAAGAATTATCCTACTCATGATCTCGAGTTAGCAACCATGGTTTTTGCCTTAAAGATTTGGAGGCATTACTTGTACGGAGTTTATATAGATGTGTTCATTGATCATAAGAGCCTTTAGTATGTCTTTTCTTAGAAATATCTCAATTTTTGTTAGAGAAGGTGGTTAGACCTCTTGAAAGATTACGACATGAGTATCCTTTATCATTCGGGCAAGGCCAATATAGTGGACAACACTTTCAGTAGACTGTCTATGGGTAGTTTTATTCATATCAAAGATAGTAAGAAGAAGTTAACTTAGGAAGTTCATCAACTTTCCAGACTAGGCGTTCACTTAGTTGATTTAGAGGAGGGGGACATATGGGTTTAGAGTAGTTCAGAATCATCTCTACTTTCCAAGGTAAAAGAAAAGCAAGATAGAGACCCTAGTTTTATTCGAGTTGAAAGAGTCAGTTAAGGACCAGAAAATAAAGGTTTTCTCCCAAGGGGGATATGGTGTATTGTATTTTCAGGATTGTCTCTGTGTTCCTGGTGTAGATGACTTAAGGCAGTGAATTCTTGCAGATGCATATGGTACGCACTACTCTATTCATCCAGGGGCCACAAAGATGTACCACGACTTATGGGAGATCTATTGGTGGAGTGGGATGAAGAGAGATATTGTAGAGTTTTGGCTAAGTGCTCTACATGTTAGCAGGTTAAGATAGAGCATCAAAAGTCTAGTAGGTCCATGCAGGAGTTCAATATTTCTACTTGGAAGTGGGAAAACGTGAACATAGAATTTGTGGCCGATTTGCCTCGTACTCGTTGCCAGCATGATTTAGTTTGGGTCATTATAGATAGAATGACCAAATCAGCCTATTTTTCTCCAGTTCGTACCTCTTATTCAGCCAAGGATTATGCCAAACTCTACATCAGGGAGTTTGCCAGATTACATGGTATGCCATTATCCATTATTTCAGATAGAGGTACCCAGTTCACCTCTTATTTCTTGAAACCATTCCAAAAGGGTCTTGGTACCCAAGTTTATCTTAGTACAGCCTTTCATCCTCAGAGAGATGGTCAAGCAGAAAGGACCATTCAGAACCTAGAAGATATGCTAAGAGAGTATGCAATTGATTTCAAAGATAGTTGGGATGACCACTTGCCTTTGATTGAGTTTACATACAACAATAACTATCATTCCAGTATTTGGATGACTCTATTCAAAGCTCTCTGGTAGGAGATACAGATCTTTAGTCGGCTGGTTCAAAGTTACTTGGGAAGCAGAAGTAGACATGCGTACCAAGTACCCTTACCTCTTCTCCACTAAATCAGATCAAGCTCAAGGTAATAGTTCTCCTAAAGCTTCTCAGCTTTCATGTCCAGATTTTAGTTACAACTTGGTGTCAGCCTCATGTTTAGGATTCCATTTTTAAATTGGTACTAAGTACCATTGCATATCCAATTATATGTTCATGCATCAAATTAGTCATGTGTTCATACATCAGACATGCATTCTCTTTGTGAGAAGACTCAGTTATTCGAATCTTAGTCATGTAATCAGTTACCTTATGTATTCACGCATCAGATATTTGTGATCAACTTATCAGTACTCTCAGTCATGCATTCATGTATCAGCTCAGTCATAAAATCATGCATCAGAAATGCATGCTCTATATGAATCTCAAAAATGTTAGTTATGTAGTCATGTTTTAGTGTTCATGTTTAGTATGAACTTTGGTTTATTGTTTCTCCCCTCTCAGTCAGTCTCATTCAAGGATGAATGTTCCCATGGGGGAGATATTATAATACCCCGAAGATTCCTAACTAATTTTTTCTCAAGAATGTCAAGTATTATATTCTAAATTAATGATGTTTATTCCATGAGGAATTTTTAAGATTTTCACTTTATTTCATATGGAAAATTCAATAAGATTTCCATCGATATAAAATTCTCCTAAATCCGATAACCGAATAAAAAGTTATGACTATTTCAAGTCCCTATCGTAAAACAATGCCATATTGGTCAGTGGAGTACCGCACCACAAGATAAAATAGAATTTTTCCCTTTTCTAGTATCCCTACATGATTTCTCCACATTGCGCTAAACTTCCAGGTCATAAACGAAGTAGCAACATGATGGATTCGCATCGGGCCATTTCCCTATTTCCCAAATGTCATTCCAGTGACATAGCGCGATAGCGTTGCGTCGCGCTAGGGGTCTAGGTCGGGAAATTTTCACCAATTTAAAAGACGCATCAAGGGTTAAAAGTGTCAATTTTGCACCACTATTTAAGGCCTTTAACACGAGAATCAACTATTTTTAACCCAAAATATACTTGTTTCTCTCAATTTTCTCTCAAGAACAAGCTAGGGTTTCAATTGGGGATTCAATTTCAAGAAAGTCTCTTCGTCAATCTTTGTTAAATCAAGAACTAATGTATGTCATGTGTTGATTCATGGGTCTCTTTCACCCGTGAATCTCAAGAATGTCTTTTCAAAATCAAAGATTTGTATATTTACGAGTGTTCATGATTTGATTGAATCGAAAAGCAATGTTCATGTTATTATTTGGTTTCATTCCATGTTATAGACTATTAATTACAAGAATTGATTCTAGTATGTGAGGAATTATGTGGTATTCATGATAAACCCTTCAATTCACAAGTTGATTGATGTATCCTTGATTATTATATGTGTTTATGATTGTATAACCATTGCATGCTGCCCCCATGTTTGATTAAATGCCTATGTGAAGGGAAAGTGCCATAATACTATGATAATATGAAATCTCCATTCATGTACAAGTTATGTATGTCAAGTGTTTGAAGAAATATCTTAGCCAATGGATTATGTATTTTTGATGTTGGTCATGTACTCAAGAAAGTCATGCTTTGTCAGTTGCCTTCTATCGAGTCCTGGGGGTACTTGTACCTGAAAAATATAGCTGTGTGCCTAGAGTCCGTGTCATGTTTTCACGATATCCTTAGTCAAGCTATGATCCAAAGAACTCAGTCAGTCATATGACTTAGGAAAGCTCAGTGATATAGTAATCTCAGTACTATTCCATCAATCAATGGAACTCAGTTAATTCAGTCCAGTTCAGTTTAGTAATCCATGATCAGTGTCTATTCAGATGAGAGTTAGAATTAGCATCGAGTGAACCCAGGGATGGGAACATACACTGTCAGATGAGGGTATGATACTTAAAATTCATCCTTTCATTCCAGAACTATGTAGCCATCATAGGTTGAGTCATCAATACTGTTAGATAAGGGTTGATGAGATAGATAAGCACAATCAGATGAGGGCCCCCCATCGTTCTCTTTTGGGGACTCTGTCTGATGAGGGTCACTCACATCTTGTCCTTACCAGTGGCGTGGTATTGACACCCTTCTAATTGGGGTTACAGATTGATCCTAATTCAGCCATAATGGTGTATTAGGGGCAAGTCGGTTAGATAACTACTTTCCACAGTTTCAGTTATAGAATCAGGATTGTCAGATACGGTCATTCAATCTCAGTAATAGAACTCAGATAGTTCTACAAAATTTAGGACTTTTAGATACAGTCAACTTAGAATAGTACAGAACTCAGCTAGTTCCTTCTGATTTAGGACTGTCAGATACAGTCACTCATGTCATCAATTACATCAGTCATCAGAATTCAGTTATCATCTATATTAGTTATCAGTAAATTCATGTTATCATGATCTCAGATATAGTTATGATGTATCATGCATGCATTCTCATGTTCATATTAGTTAGTTAGGCAGTATTGTTCATGCATATAAACCCCATGCATTCAGCCTACCTCTCATGCATACCAGTACATTCAAAGTACTAATGTATTCTCTCTATGGTGTTTTATACCATATGTTCAGAAGAACGAGCTCTAGAGCATCAGTAGCATTCCAGTCTCAGCAGTCAGAGTTAGCAGTGGGTCCTCATATTTTAAGGACATGATCATTTATTTATTATCTCATTAATTAATTTAAAGTTGGAGTTAGTTGGGGACATGTCCCATCAACTCCTTATCCAGAAAGTTATGGGATAGAGGTTTTTTAGACAATAGTATGTTCAGACAGTATTTCAATTTTCGGCATTCTATTACCCCACTTAGATATTATATTTTTTCAGTCATGTAGTTTTGAACCTTATGTCCTTTCAGCCTGCATTTCTATATCATATTTAGTATGTTTTACAATGTACAGGTACAAATATCAGCCATGGGTTAGCTTGTGATCCTTTGGAGTCGTGAGCACCATGTAGCATTTCGAGTACTAGATTCGGGACGTTACATTATGCATCTCAACTAAGGCAAATTTCCTAAGTTGAGAGTGGCTATCATAGAGGTGCAAAATGTAAAATAGATATGAAGAAGGATAAAATACGAGAAAAGAAAGTAGGGATGAGTGTGGTAGAAAAACAAAAAAAATGTGAATAAGAAGAAAACGGAAAAAAATGAATAAAAGATATCACACCCATCCTGAATGTGCATTAAAGAATAAAAATAAAGAAATAAGGGTGGAATAAAAGGAAATTGGTTAAAAGTGTGGACCCCAAAGTTAGTGTAGTGCCAAGGAGGCTTAGTCACATTATATCCATATGTACCATACCAACCCCATAACCTACATTAAAAGCCAAATAAAGTCTTATAGTGATCCTAACATGACTTTCTAAAAACCAAGGTAAATAGAGTAAGGGAAATCTTATGGTATTTGACGTGGATTGGTGGAAATTCTCTTTTGAACATAAGTGTATCTTCATGCATTGACATGATTATTTCATATGAGTGAGTGGGACTTCTTTATTATGAGTTCACATGGGTTGTATTACTAGCTACTTACATATTCGAGTAGTGTAACTTGTATATATGCATGGTTGTCTGTTGCTAATGTAATAGCCATGTCTTGATCCCATTGTGTCACATTTTTGTGGTTCATGTTTATACATAGTTTGTTTTGAATTTTATATATAGGAGGGGAGTAATGTGTCTCAGATAAAGTGATGATAGACTGCCTTATATAGCTTAGATTCTCCAAGTTAAGAGTCTTGTTTTTATTCCGTCTTATAGTGTAGCATGAGGACATCCAAAAATTCTAAGTTGAGGTTGATGTGTTATACATTTCTAGAACTTATGACTCTTAAAACTATGAAAATATGAAAGTTTCTTAGGTTGTTTTGTGAGATATGATGTGTTTAGGGTATATTTTTACAGGAAATCAGGTTTTTGATGCCAAACTGAAGAAAAACACGAAAATTGAAATTTGTGGCTACTTACCGAGGTATTTCTAGGTATATGTTCCACTTACTAGGTGTAGGTAATCAAAGTACATGTCAAAACCTGAATTCCAGAGGCTCAGAAGTAGGAAAAAGAGGACTTGATCAATTACTAAAGGCATATATGGTCTGCATGAGCCCATATGGTCTGTATGTGATCAAAATATATTGAAGAAGTCCATGTCCAAAGATTTATAGGAGCTACATAGAAGTTCTGTCACTTACCTAGGACAACATATGGTCCATGTGTGGTACATATGGTCTGTATGTGGCCAAAGTAAGTGTTCACCAAACCCAAATTTCCTTTTTCATTTTGGTTTTAATTTTTATAGTTTTCTTGTAACCTATATAACCCTTTTGACATTTTGTAGTGAGGTTACACACGTTTGACACTTACAAACATACTTTTGATTCCAAGATTTTAATTTGATCTTGGGATTTATTTGTATTGGTTTTTGGTTGATTATTCAGTTACAGACTTTGGGTTTTTGATCTGAGGTGGATTTATGCTCCTCAGTATTGTTATCTAAGCTTATTTAGCCTTATTTTAAGGACCTTTGTGTCCTTAATTTGTTAATAAGGATATAATTGAGCATCTAAGTGTTAAAATACTCTATTAAAATGTTTATGGTGTGTTTCAAACAAGTTTGGATTCAAATTGGTCACTTAGAGTTTAAATAAGAAAACTAGTGTTACTAGCTTGAGCTATGTGTTTTTCTAGCTAAGCTCGATGGATTCTACTGTGTGTAATGAGTTCCTAATGGTATGATTGTGTAACTATGTATGGAATAATTTTTTTTATAGTTTTTAAGGTTCAATTGAATCAAGCTAAAAGACAAAACAACAAGTTAAAGGTCAAAAAGGACGAAACTAGTTCTTAACTTAAGTTTCTAGTTCACCGTCTTGGATTTTTTGTGGTTTAGATCTCTAATTTGTGATGTTCTATTCTATAGGATTCTTTGTAAGCTTATTATAATGCTATGTAGATGATATAGAATCTGTAAATCAAGTGAAAAAAATACCACAAGGTTGGATTGGATTTGATATAAAATGGACACTTGTGAGTTATTAGCGCATCACGGACTTTAGGGACCACTATAAGGTCTGTACCTCATCATTGGGGGCTTCTTAAGGGAACAAAAATAGTGTGAGTCTATAATTTTCATGCGATACATACCCAAGGTACCACAATAAAGGGTGCGACGTACACCTTAGTTCATCAACAATTTTGTCCTTTTATAAATAGGACACTTCAACCTGATGCTATACACCTTGGACGACATTGAAACTTTGAGGGAGGGTGGAGAACACTTCAAATATGGTTTTTATTTCTTTATTTTTTTGAATTGATTTTAACATATATTCTATCATTATGATTATGGTTATGTCCATGATGGGCTAAAAGCCCCTTTTCGGGGTTAAGGCTAAGAAAATGATTACTTTTGTTATGATATGATTTGGTATTAATTATTTATCATATTTGGTTGTTTCTGTGTTATTTTTATTACTATTTTAAGGATTTTCAACCTTTAGAATACATCCATTATCATCTTGTTAGCCCAAAAGTAGGAACAAGAGGATAGCATGTGGGGTAAATAAAATAAGATTGTAATCTTCTACTGAATGAAGTTACATTTTTCACTTAGGATAGGAATATACCTAATTGACCTTGTTGATTCATTTATGGGATGAAATATGAATCACAAATCAGCATTGAACCAGCTTATTCTCAATTGCATTTAACTTAGCTTTCATATCACCACTCAATGATGTAGTTGTGGGTCTAAGTTAGATAGGTGACTAGAGGCTCGAATGACCATTGTCATAATATTGACCCATTGAATCAATAACCAATTAAGTTTAATAGCATAGTATTATTGTTCGTAGAGCCTTAACCCTAGGTTTCTCCTCATTGATTGTCCAAGAACATTACTTTACCACATTATTTACTTTACTTCCAGTTTATAACTCTCAAACTTGTGGTTATGTTTACACTTAATTAATCTGAATTGTAAACTAGAATTTGATAGCTGCTTAATACTAGTCCCTGTGTGATTGATACCTAGATTTTATAAGTGCAGTTTACTATGGTGAGACCACGAACACTTGCGTGAGTGCTTGGGTGCAATAATTTTTTGGCACCATTTCCAGGGACATGTAATTTGGCCATTGATTTAGTTTTTTATTTCTTTGGTTCTTTTCACTTGGTCGTGGTTCTGACTTAGTAGGAAACAGGTTCACAAGCTAGTAAGCTAGAAAGGGAATGGGTAGTAGTTCAACTAAACCCTAAGCCCAAATAATGTTGACACCAAAAGAGGAGAAAATCATTCCTTCTCTACCATATCTCATAAATCAATGAAGAATAAGATATTCCTTCTCCCACGGATTAGGGCCCACCAGCCCACAGGACAGTTCGTGAATTTGAAATCCCATTTGCAAAAAATTTGACCTTCCATATTCCAAAATCGACCGTTGAAGGTAAATTTTAGCAGAAGTAGAACATGGTGTGAATATCCCATAGCAGTGGACAATTCACTGGGTTATCAGATGAAGTTCCACAAGTTCACTTGCAAAAAATTTTAGAGATCAGTGACACATTCATCCCTTTGGGTGTCAACTGATTATATGATGCTGACACCCTTTCTCTTTTCACTATTAAGGGAAGCAAAGAAGTGGTTGAATGCTAATTCATTATATTCAATTATAACTAGGATGACTTAGCCCAGATAATACACCCTAAACTATTGACCTTTTAAAATTTCTTGAGTATTGGACATTCTGTGCGTCATACAACTCATCATACCACTCATATAATGAGAGTAATGTTTAAGGACCCTAGTCGTATGTTGGTCAGTGTCACATTGGACAATTTCTATTCTTGGTATGAAAAAGCATTACAGGAGTCGTATGTGCATGATATGAGAAGTATAGTGCCAAACTGTATGTTGTCCACCATCTAATCTTAATGTTCAGCCTAGGGTATGGTTTGAGGGTACTAGTCATGGTAGGGTACGATTTAGGCTAATGAGTCGTATATTGGACAGAATATGGTGTCCAATATTATAATAAAGGTATGGGTAGATGGTACCCCTCGTACGATGTGGGTACAAGTGGAGAGGCCAAACCGTACCCTCCCATGAGTTTTTTTACAACTTTTAAGCTGAGGGTATTTTAGACGTTTCCACCCCAATCCCTTAAGACCCCATTTATTATAGCATTATTTGGTCCCTCATTCCTTACTTTGGAAGATCAAAACACTCTCATAAACTCTCTAAAAACCTCTCAAGGAGATTTATCTATGGTTTCATCAAGGTGGTCATCCAGAGGCTTAAGGATTGAAATTTCTTCGTGACTCATTGTAACTCAGTATGTGACTCTTCCTTCATTGTTCGTTGATAAAATTTACATGTTTTAAACTTTGTTCTTGAAGCATAAATCATGGTTTTAAAATCCATGGTTGAGAGTTTGAATGCATATTTTTTAGTATTGTTCTCTATTGTCTTAAATTATGTTTATACATGATTTAATAATGGTTTTTAGATGTGAGTGCTTGAAATTGTGATTTAAACTAAGGGTTCATGATTAACCCTAACATGATACTTTTTGACTTGAATAATGGTTTGATAATAGAATGCCCTCAACCTGTTTGTGAAAATGTCCATATAACCCCTAGGTTCCTTGCTATATGATGATTATGCTACACAACCTAGGTTAATATTTTCAAAGTTCATGCTAAGCCTTGGTCGCTATCCTGGCACAACATATATTTGTATGTATAATGTGATGATTTGACTTTATTTTATTGATTACATTATTTTATTCCTCTATCCTTAAGTTATATGCTAGCGCTCAGACTGTTAAACGTCTTCAAACATTGTATCCATATATGATACAGGGACCGAAGCTTTATTTTTTTTCCAGCGCAGTGACCAGGTGTTCGAGTGGCTCATAAGTTGACACTGAAGTTGTGACCTTCTATTGTTCGAAAGGCATTTATTTCATGATCTTTTTAATCTTTGTCATAGACTTTGTTAGACTTGGATGTTATCTATTATTGGGGGAATATTCCGATATGTGATTGACTTTGGATTGTAGAGGCTTTGTGGATTACAGTGGACTTAGGTGTGATAGTTTAATGTGTGGTGGTGATGAATGGTTTAAACTTTTCTTGATCTGTTGTTAGTCTTATATTGCCCTATCTTATTTTATGTTCAAAATTCATCAAACACTCATGGTTTATATATTGGTTCGTGAGGTGAAGGGGTGATCTTTGATCCACGTGGGACTTGAGATACCTGTCATGTCCAAGCCTTCGGTTGGGTTATGAAAAAGTTGGTATCGCAGCCTAGGTTCATAGTCAATTAGGTGTCCTCAAAGTCAAATCAAGTAGAGTCTCTTTTATTGGTGTATAGCATGACACACATATAACAGAGACACTATGAGACATTTAGGAATGTTTTCTTTTCTTGTTGTCTTATTTTCGAGCTATAGATACTAAGCTCTTTGATTCCTCTGATTTTTGTTTGCTCGTCTTTTAGATTATGCCTCTAAGAAGATTTGATGTTCATGCAAACTCTTATGTCCCATCTGAGTACAATATGGACGAAGCACATCAAACTTCTAGGGTCCAAACCCGATCAAGGATTGTTGTATCTGACTGTCCTCGTAGGGTTCCACCTATCCCTACTAATACTACTCCTAAAGGTGAGAATCATACTCAGTCATCTATCGAGGAGGCTACTAATACTGAGTTTCATTGCTCAATTACCCTATTGACTTAGTTAGGTACATCTCAGTCATAACGATCTATTTTTGCTGGTGCTACTAGAGGTTTGTTTGAGGCCAATAGAGTTGGCCAATTCATGAGGTTGTATTCTCCAATGCTTACTGGTACAAAGGTTGAAGAGGATCCTTAAAACTCTATTGATGAAATACGGAAGGTCTTTCGGGTTATGCATGCTACGGAAGTTAAGAGTGCTGAGTTTACTGTCTACCAAATGAAAGATGTGGTGTACCAATGGTACGAAAAGTGGGAATAGTCAAGAGGTGAGAATGCTAGTTGTGCCATATGGCATGATTTCTCTAGTGCATATTTAGACTGCTTCTTTCCTCAGGAGTTGTGGGTAGCTAAAATGGCAGAATTTGTTAACTTGAAGCAAGTAAGGGTGTCTCAAGAAGTATTTCTTGAAATTTCATCAGTTGTCCAAGTATGCTCTTTAATTGGTATCTAATATAAGACCCCAAATGAGAAAGTTTGCTTTGGGATTGTCTACTAAGTTGATCCTTGTGATTAAGACTGCCTTGTTGATCAAGGACACGGACATCTCCATATAGGTTGTTTATATGTAATATCTCAAAGAGAAGAAGAAAAAAATAGGCTATGATTTGTGAGAGGCAGAGTAAAAGGTCTTGATTTTTAGAACAGAGTGGGTACCAATAACAGAGTGGGAAGTAGCCTAAGAGAAAGAGTTGGAGGAGTTCTAACTCCTATTTGATAGCTAGTATTCCCTACCCAAAGTCGTCGGGAGACAGTGGTTTTAAGGATAGTGATGCTTTCTGGGCATAGGTTGCCCATTCTCAGGCTAGTGGGTCCCACTCTGTACCATCCAACCCTTCTTGTAAATTTTATGGTAAGCATCATTGTTGTTAGTGTAAGAAAGGAAGAAATCGATGTCTTATGTGTGGTCAGATTGTACATATGCATCGGGACTATCCCTCTAGAATTTCTTCTGGGCAAAAAAGTTTCCTGCTGCCTCTTCATCATATCCTGCACCGAAGGGTGCCACTTCTAGCTCCGACACTGGTCGAAACTGCCTTTATGCTCTCACTACTCCTCAGGAGTTTGAGGCATCTCCAAATGTTATTACTGGTATGTTGAAAGTTTTTCCTCGTGATGTGTACTATTTACTTGACCCGAGGTCCTTTTTCTCTTATGTGACCTCATTTGTGGTTATGCATTTTGGTTTTGGTCCTGAGTGTCTGTCAGACCCTTTTTCTGTTTCTACCCCTATTGGAGACTCCGTTGTTGTCAGAGAGTCTATAGTGTGTGTGTGGTAGTTGTTAGTAGTATAGAAACTTCGGTGGACTTGATAGAGTTAGACACTGTTGATTTTTATATTATTTTAAGAATGGACAAGTTGCCCTCATGCTATACTTTTTTAGACTGCCAGACCCGTAATTTCATGTTTAAATTCCCTTTTGAGACAATTGTTGAGTGTCATGGTGGTTCCCTAGATACTAATGGGAAGTTTTTATCATATCTTAGAGAACAGAGATTAATCTCCAAGGGTGTCTCTATCATCTAGTCCGGGTTAAAGATTCTAACTCGGATGGTTCTTTTTTGAATTAAATCTATGTGTGAATGAGTGTCCTAAGGTATTCCCCGATGACTTCCTGGTATCCCTCCCGATAGTGAGATTGATTTTGGTATTAATCTTACTTTTGACACTCGTTTTAGTTCTATTCCTTGTATAGAATGGTTCCAGTTGAGTTGAAGGAGCTTATGGAGCAATTGAAAAACCTTTTAGACAAGGATTTCATCCATCCTAGTGTATCCCCATGTGGTGCATCAGTTTGGTTCGTGCAAAAGAATAATGGTTCCCTTTGTATGTGTATTGATTATCGAAAATTAAATAAGGTGATAGTGAAAAATAAGTAACCCCTTGTGAGGATTGATGATCTCTTCGATAAGCTTTAGGGTGCCAAATTCTTCACTATGATTGATCTTTGATCCGAGAATCATCAGTTAAAGATATGGGAAGTTGATATCCCTAAGATACCTTTCCATACCTGGTATGGGCATTTTGAGTTCTTAGTGATGTCATGTGGTATGACAAATGCCCTTGCGGTATTTATGGACTTGATAAATAGGGTCTTTGTAACGCCTCATAAAACGGGTTCTGGAGCGTCACACGGTGCTTGAGGCTACGAGTAGCCCCAAGCTAACCCTTTGAGCCATTTTCATTCAATTCAACACAAAACAACGGGGTTTCCATAAATAACCCTCAAATATCAATAGAGTAATCATCATCGAAGAATAAAAGAATTTTAGAAAGATAACAAAATACGACTTATAAGTCAACTCCCAACATCTATACTAGTCTGACAAGCCTCTAAGAAAAATCAATAAAACTAACGAGCCATTTAGACATGCCCCAACTGACTCATGCTCAATTATCAAATGTAAACAATTTCGTGAAACCAATATCAGACATCACGTCCTCTAAACATGAGGACTCACCACAACAGAGGATGCAGAACAGCGTGCCCGAAGAATCACTGTCGAACCTGGAACTGAGCACCTAACCTACATTTTGAGAAAATGCAGCCCACATCCGAAGATGTGGGTCAGTACCATGGAAAGGAACCGAGTATATGGGGGTGTATGAAGTTGTATAAACATCATCATCATAAATATTTATAAGAAATATGCCGGATGTATGAAAGACTCACATAGTCCGAAGAAAATCATCATAATCATGAGAGTATGAAATAAGTACAATAACACATGTGAGTCATCTTATAATTTGTCAATCACTTTCAGTTCATCAAGAATATCAATTCTCATAATATAAATATCATTTAAATATTTCGAAAGAGTAACTTTCACAATTCCACTTTCAAATCACTTCACCATTAACCATAGACACAAGGAAACACACGCACACTGGGAGATCCTATAACCGACATAAACCATATGAGCTACATGGAGTCCAATGTATAACCCACGTTGGGGAGAGCCGTCCTATCCTTGCCATCGGAGTAGGACTATCGATATCAAATCCCCACAAACTAGTGATCACTATATAAATCAGCCTCAGGCTCACTCCTACGAGGGCACGTAGTTCTAAGGAAGTAATGTTGCTTTATACTTCCTACTCGGTGCTAAATATTTCTCCCGGACTTAGCTCAGATCATTTCAAAGACAATCCACGACAAAAAAATTTAAGTAATAAATAAATATACATCGGGAGCCATCATGCTTCCCATCTATCAAAATCAACCACGTTGTGGATTTCTTTCACACTCGAGTTCAAAACAACTCCATTAAGACCAAAAGGTCAAATCATTCAAAATATCTCAAATATTCAACATCAACGTGCTTATAACACACACTTTCTTAAAAAAACACAATTTTTAATGGAGATTCACGACCCAAATATCAAAATCATGATAAATATCGCTCAAGATTCATGCTTTATATCTCCACACATGTAAATTCATCTTTCAAAATCATAAACATAAAGATTTCATAATAATCATCATAAGATATGGGTTCATGCTTCAAATTCATAAAAATCAAATAAAAATCATGCCTTTGTAAAGAAAATTAATTTTGGGCACAAGAACGAAAGAGAGTTCTTGTTGAAAAACCTCACATACCTTGAATGGTGAAATTTAGATCGATACTCATTTTTGAGATGTTAATCGTGCCTTTGAATGATGGTTCTTGGAGTTCTTGAACTAGGAACTTGGAATTTTGAATAAATTTGCAGAACTAATGGTGAACTTTGGAGGTTCTTGAAGTTGGATGTAGGAGCTTAGGGTTTTCTTTTTGAGGGAATTTGATGAGATATAACATATAATGCTTCTAATAGGCTTTAATATAGGGTTTGGACGGATTTTGAGTGATCGGGAAAGACCAAAACTCCCCTAAAAATCAAATAATTCTCGAATATGTCCTTTGGTGGACTGTTTTGATAGTCTGTAGTAGATTAACCATAATGTTTTACTCCGACATCCAAATAGGATGAAACCAATTTCATTAGAAAGAGGACTCTCATATATTTCCGTTGATATATAGTATCTCACCCATATCATTGTGTACGAGGAGTTATGATCGTTTGAAGTTGGAGCAAAAATACGCTAGGCCTCAGTACTTTTTCCTGCACGGTTTACTGTTCACTACTATTCATGGTTCGATTGGAATGTTCATAACTCATCGCTCGGGTGTCCTTTCTGGATGATCCACATATCATTGGAAAGCTTATTCGATACTCTATGCAATGGTGGGTCATAATCTAAGACATTACACACGGAAAATTTATAATTCATTTTAGAAGATAGAACCCAACACGTTTACGCACAAAATTTCAACGAAAAATTTCCCAGGGTATTACATCATCCCCCCTTTGGAAATATTCATCCTCGAATGATGCTAGACATGCCAAGATTATATATGGAATAGAGCATACAACTAAAACCATTCGTTAAACTCATCACCACATCGTTCCTCACTCTGAATGCAACATAGAATGCATAAATTCAAGAAACTACAGCTGACCACATAATAAATGACAGCTGAACTGCTGCAACTTTTATTAAAAGTGCATAATTTAGGAAAGAACGGTACCTTCGGCTTGATCGGAGTTCCTGGAAAATAGGTGCGGGTACTTGGATCGCATATCCACCTTAGCTTCCCAAGTTGCACCCTCAACAGATTGGTTTCGCACCACAACAACTTGACAAAGGGAACTTCTTTGTTCCTTAGTCTTCGGACACTGAAATCAAGAATCTCAGCAGGAATCTCATCAAAAGAAAGATTTTCTTGAATGTCAGCACTCACAGAGGAATCCACTACCACAACATCTCTTATATGCTTTCTAAGCATGGAGACATAGAAATTGGATGAACAGAGGACAACTCGGAAGACAACTCGACCTCATAAACTACCTTACCAACACGACTAAGAATTTTGTAAGGACCAACATAACAGGGACTAAGCTTCCCCTTCTTTCCGAATCTCTTCAACCCCCTCATGAGTGAAATTTTCAGATACACTAGGTCACCTACTTCAAAATCAAGTTCTCTCCTTCTAACATCCGCATATGACTTCTGACGACTCTGCGCAGTTTTCAACCTTTCCCTAATTAACTTAACCTTTTCCATAGCCACAAATAATGAATCAGGACCACTCACAGCCGTTTCACTCACCTTGAACCAACCTATGGGTGATCTGCACTTCCTCCCATATAAGTCTTCAAATGGAGCCATGCCAATACTAGAGTGGAAACTGTTATTGTAAGCAAACTCTATCAACGGTAAGTGATCATCCCAATTTCCCTTAAAGTCAAGTGCACAAGCTCTCAACATATCCTCTAAGGTCTGGATGGTCCAATCATTCTAACCATCGGTCTGTGGATAAAAAGCAGAACTCAAAAGCACTTGGGTACCAAGAGCCTTCTGAAAAGCTTTCCAAAATTGTGAAGTGAACTGAGTACCCCTATCCGAAATGATAGACAAGGGAACTCCATGCAGTCTGACTAGCTCTTGGATATACAATCTAGCGTAATCCTCAGCAATATATGAAGTATGAACAGGCAAGAAATGAGCATACTTAGTCAACCTATCAACCACAACCCAAATGGAATCATGATAGCGTCGGGAAGGAGGTAAACCCATTACGAAGTCCATATTTATCTCTTCCTACTTCCAGGTGGGAATTCTAAACTCTTGAATCATACCACCAGGTCTTTGGTGTTCAACCTTAACCTGTTGGCATGTTGCACACTTAGCTACAAATGCTGCTACATCTTTCTTCATGCCACTCCACCAATAGATTTCCCGCAAGTCTCGGTACATCTTGGTGGCACCAGGATGAATAAAATATCGCGCCCCGTGCGCTTCAGCCATAATCCTCTGTCTCAGATCATCAATATTTGGGACACACAATCTACCCTGCAATCTCAACACACTATCTCCCCCTTGGGAGAAAACCTCTACCTTTTGGTCCTTGACTGACTCCTTTAGTCTGACCAAACTAGCATCTAAGTATTGTTTTTCCTTTACTTCCAAAACCTAGGAGGATTCAGAACTACTCTGAACCCCAATACTACCTTCAGCAGAGTCAAACAACCTAACCCCTAATCTAGCAAAACAATGTACATCACGAGCCAACTTTTTCTTACCTTCTACTATATGCGAAACACTACCCATGGACACTCTACTTAGGGTATCCACCACAATATTGGCCTTGCCCGGAGGTACAACACACTCATATCATAGTCCTTTAACAATTCTAACCATCGTCACTGCCTAAGATTCAATTCTCTCTGGGTAAACAAATACTGCAGACTCTTATGATCAGTGAATACATCAACATGGACACCATACAAATAGTGTCTCCAAATTTTCAAAGCAAACACAACAGCAGCCAACTCAAGGTCATAGGTGGGGTAATTTTTCTCATGGGGTTTCAACTGTCCAGAAGCATAAGCTATCACCTTACCCTTCTGCATCAATACGCAACCTAACCCAACTTTCAAAGCATCACAATACACCAAAAAACCATCATCATCATCAGGTAAAGTCAAAATAAGGGCTAAAGTGAGTCGAGTCTTCAACTCCTGAAAACTCTTCTCACAAGATTCGGAGCACAAGAACTTCACTTTCTTTTGGGTCAACCAAGTCATAGGAGACGCTATAGAGGAGTAAACCTTAACAAAATGGTGGTAATAGCCAGCTAAACCTAAGAAACTTTGGATATCAGTCGAAGAAATAGGTCTAGGCTAATTTCTAACAGCTTCGGTGTTTTGGTGATCAACTCTAATACCCTTGGAAGAAATGATATGACCCAGAAAAACAACTGACCTTAGCCAAAACTCACACTTACTGAACTTGGAAAACAACTTGTGATCTCTAAGGGTTTGCAAGACAATTCGGAGATGATCAGAATGTTCATCCTTACTATGGGAGTACACCAGTATATCATCGATAAAAACTATGACAAACTTATCTAGATATGATCTGAACACTTAATTCGTGAGGTCTATGAAAGTTGCTGGGGCATTAGTTAACCTGAAAGACATAACAAGAAACTCAAAATATCCATACGAGTTTGGAAAGCAGTTTTTGAGATGTCACACTCCCTAACTTTGAGTTGATGATAGTCGGAACGAAGGTCTATCGTTGATAAATAACTTGCACCTTGCAATTGGTCAAACAAATCATCTATTCTTGGAAGGGGGTACTTATTTTTAATGGTGACTTTATACAGTTGGCAGTAATTAATGCAGATACACAAAGAGCCATCTTTCTTTCTCACAAACAACACATGAGCACCCCAAGGAGAAATAATGGGCCTTATGAAACCCTTATCTAGTAGATCTTTGATTTGCTCTTTCAATTCCTTAAGTTCTATAGGGGCTATACAGTAAGGAGGAATAGAAATAGGCTGAGTATCGGAAAGAAGATCAATCCCAAACTCTATCTCTCTATTAGGAGGTATCCCTGAGAGGTCATCTGGAAAGATATCAGAAAACTCATTGACGACGTTAATAGACTAGAGAGTTGGAGTCTTAGAGTTAGTGTCTTTGAATCTGACCAAATAAGCTTTCTAGCTTTGAGGTAAGAGATAAAATGACTCTTGGGTGACATAGAATTCCCAGACCACTCAAACATGGATGCACCCAGAAACTGAAACTTGACCACTCAGGTCTGAAAATCAATAGAGGCATAAGAAGAATACAGCCAGTCCATACCTAGAATCACATCAAAATCTACCATATCTAACTCAATCAGATCAGCCAACAAGACTCTATGAAGAACGGTAATAGGGCACTTTTTTTACACTTTCTAGGCAACAATCGAATCACCCATTGGGGTAGAAACTAGGATAGGATCAGGAATAATCTCTAGACTCATTTCAAAATTCACAGTAATCAAAGGTGTAACATATGAGAAACTGGATCCAGGATCCAACAAAGCATACACATCAAACTAAAATATACAAAGCATACCAGTAATAATATCAGGAGGGTCCTCCTATTCCTGGTGGGACGGTAAAACATAGAATCTATTCTAATGCTGCCCACCAGTATTGCTAGAAGAGGCGCCCTGAGCTGGGGCTAGGCGAGTCGCTGGAACTGGAGCACTAACAGTCTGAGTCTTGGTCTGAGGGCGATAGTCATGACGCCCTTATCCATCTTGTGGACAATATCTAACTCTGTTACTCATGTCACCACACTGGACACAACCCCTCTTCTTACCCCAACACTTACTCGAATGAGCCGTACCACACTTAGGACACAGAGGATGATTTGGCTTACTGCCAGCACTATACTGGGACCTAGATGCATATGACCTGGTACCTTGCTCCTGTCTACCTCTAGGCACAGGAGCACTAGCAGATGATGGTGCTAGAATAGACGAATGATCATGATACTGAGGGAGACTCCTTTCCTGCGATCTAGTCTAACCTTGTTCGTACTGATTGGACTTAGCTCTCTTATTCCTTCTTATTCTATCTCTCTCCTTAATCTTGTCTGCCTCAATCTGTTAAGCATAAGTCATCATCCTAGAAAGATTCATCTCACTTTTCAGCATAGCAGACCTACACTCCTTAACCACATAACTAGACACTCCAGTCACAAACTTACACATACTAGCCCAATTATTAGCCACTAAGTCAGGAGCATACTTGGACAACTGATTAAACTTTAGACAATACTCCCTAACAGTCATAGAACCCTGTCACAGGTTCATAAACTCTTCCACCTTTCCCTCTCTCTTCTCTAAAGGGAAAAACTTATCCAGGAATGTATCCTGGAACTCTTGCCAAGTTGTAGGGACAACTCCTTCACCTCTACCTTTCCTCCAAGCAACAACCCAGTCATAAGTAAGGTCTTTCAACCTATACACAACCAACTCCACACTATGTTCCTCAGATACATGCATCACCTGAGTAATCTTTTGCACCTCCTTTAAAAACAATCGTGGATCCTCATCAGACTTGGACCCATAGAATTCTGGAAGATTCATCCGCACGAAGTCACGGATCCTGGCAGCAGCTGAATTACCTCCCTGCTGCTGTGGAGCCAGGGCTGGGTTACGCTAAAAATTTGTATTAACAGCTTGGGCCAGCACCTGAAAGGCTGCTCGAAATTCAGCATGAGACATATTTTCATTTAATGGGTCAGCAGATTGAGGTTGCTGACCATCATTATTTTTTCTCGCTCGAAGTGGAGGCATATTTTTGAAAGAGGAGAGAATGAATCAATAGCAAAGAGAGACACTTTAAGGATGATAGAAATTTGAAAGAAAGAATCACACTTTTTCCTAAAACGTCTTGTAGCCTCTTTCTCATAGATGTGGTACGCTACATACCAATGATCAAGACTCTACTTAACATGGCTTCTCAGACACTCTAGGACACCTTAAAACCTTAGGCTATGATACCAAGTTTGTAACGCCCTGGAAAATAGGTCCCATAGCATCACACAGTACTTGAGGCTACGAGTCGCCCCAAGCTAACCCTTTGAGCCATTTTCATTCAGTTCAACACAAATCAATGGGGTTTCCATCAATAACCCTCAAATATCAATAGAGTAATCATCATCCAAGAATAAAAGAATTTTAGAAAGATAACAAAATATGATTTATTAGTCAACTCCCAACATCTATACTAGTCTGACAAGACTCTAAGAAACTAAATAAAACCAGCGAGCCATTGAGTCATGCCCCAACTGACTCATACTCAGTTATCAAATGTAAACAATTCCGTGAAACCAACATTAGACATTACGTCCTCAGAACACGAGGACTCACCATAATAGATGATGTAGAACAGCGTGCTTGAAGAATCACTATCCAACCTGGAACTGAGCACCTGAACCTACATTCCAAAAAAATACCGCCCACATCCGAAGATGTGGGTCAGTATAATGGAAAGAAACCGAGTATATGGGGGTGTATGCAGTTGTATAAATATCATCACCATAAATATTTATAAAAATTATGCCGGATGTATGAAAGACTCACATTGCCCGAAGAAAATCATCATAATTATGAGAGGATGAAATAAGTACAATAACACGTGTGAGTCATCATATAATTTGTCAATCACTTTCATTTCATCAAGAATATCAATTTTCATAATGTAAATATCAGTTAAATCTTTCAAAAGAATAACTTTAACAATTCCACTTTCAAATCACTTCACCATTTACCATAGACGCAAGGAAACACACACAAACTGGGAGATCCTATAATTGACATAAATCATGTGAGCTACATGGAGTCCAACGTACAACCCACATTGGGAAGAGCCGTCCTATCCTTGCCATCGAAGTAGGACTATCATTATCGAATCAACATAAACTAGTGATCACTATATAAATCAGCCTTAGGCTCACTCCTATGGTGGGACGTAGTTCTAGGAAAGTAAGGTCGTTTTATACCTCCCACATAGCTCAGATCATTTCAAAGACAATCCACAACAAAATAATTTCAGTAATATATAAATATACATCAGGAGCCATCATGCTTCGCATCTATCAAAATCAACCACGTTGTGGATTTCTTTCACACTCTAGTTCAAAACAACTCCATTAAGACCATACGGTCAAATCATTCAAAATATCTCAAATATTCAACATCAACATGCTTATAACACACACTTTCTAAAAAAACATAATTTCCAATGGGGATTCATGACCCAAATATTAAAATCATGAGAAATATCGTTCAAGATTCATGCTTTATATCTCCAGACATGTAAATTCATCTTTTAAAATCATAAACATCAAGATTTCATAATAATCATCATAAGATATGGGTTCATGGTTCAAATTCATAAAAATCGAATAAAAATCATGCCTTTATAAAGAAAATTACTTTTGGGCACAAGAAAGAAAGAGAGTTCTTGTTGAAAAACCCCACATACCTTGAATGATGAACTTTAGATCGATACTCATTTTTGAGATGTTAATCTTGCCTTTGAATGATGGTTCTTGGAGTTCTTGAACTAGGAACTTTGAATCTTGAATAAATTTGCAAAATTAATGGTGAACTTTGGAGGTTCTTGAAGTTGGATGTAGGAGCTTAGGGTTTTCTTTTTGAGGGAATTTGATGAAATATAACATACAATACTTCTAAAAGGCTTTAGCTCCAAAAAATCAAATAATTCTTGAATCTGTCCTTTGGTGGATTGTTTTGATAGTCTAAAGTAGATCAACCATAATGTTTTACTCCACTATCCAAATTGGATAAAACTAATTTCATTAGAAAGAGGACTCTCATATCTTTCTATTGATATATAGTATATCACCTAGATCATTGTGTACATGGAGTTATAATCATTTGAATTGGGAGAAAAAATACGCCAGGCCTCAGTACTTTCTCCTGCAAGTTTTACTATTCACTACTATGCATGGTTCGATCGGAATATTCATAACTTGTCGCTCGGGTGTCCATTTTTGATGATCCACATATCGTTAGAAATCTTATTCGATACTCTACATAATGGTGGGTCATAATCTAAGACATTCCTCACAGAAAATTTATAATTCATTCTAGAAGATAGAACTCAGCACATTTACGCACAAAATTTCAACGAAAAATTTCTTGAGGTATTATAGTCTTTTATTAGTTTCTGGATTTGTTCATTGTTGTCTTTATTAATGACATCTTATTGTACTTCAAGAATGAGGAGGATCATGAAGATCACCTACGCCTTGTGTTGTGGACCTTAAAATATCAGAAGTTGTATGCTAAGTTCTCTAAATGTGAGTTTTGGTTAAATGTCGTAACATTTCTGGGTCATGTAGTGTCTAGTTAGGGGATTATGATGGATCCTCAAAAAGTTGTTCTAGTTAAGAAGTGGCTTAGACCCATGACTCCACCTAATATCAGGAGCATCTTGGGTTTTGTTGGGGGTTATAGGAGGTTCGTGGAAAGTTTTTCTTCTATAGTTGCTACATTGACAAAATTGACTCAAAAGAAAGTGAATTTCTCATGGTCTAATTCTTCCGAAGGTAGTTTTGAGAAGCTAATAGATAAGTTGACCTCAGCTCAAGTCTTGACTGTACCTGATGGTACAGAGGGATTTGTCATTTATTATGATTCATCCCGGATTAGTTGGCCTATGTGTTGCCTATACCTTTAGAAAGTTAAAGTTTCATGAGAGAAACTATCCAACTCATGACTTGGAGTTATTAGCTATGGTTCACATTGAAATTTGACATCATTATTTATATAGGGTGCATATTGATATCTTCTCCAATCATAAGATCCTGAAGTACGTGTTCACCTAGAAGGAGCTTAATCTAAGGCAAAAGAGGTGGCTTAAGTTGCTGAAGGACTTTGATATGAGTCTTCACTACCACCCAGGTAAAGCTAACGTGGTTACTGATTCTCTTAGCAGTTTTCCATAGGTAGCTTGTCTCTTGTGGATAAGGATAAGTGGGAATTGGTAAAGGAGATTCACCATTTTACTAATCTTGGAGTTCATCTTTTGACTCTAATGATGGTGGAGTGGTTGTATAACAAGTGGTCACTTAGTTAGGAAATAAAGGAGAAACATGTATTATATCCTCTTTGATGAAGATCAATGATGATGTGGGTAAGCAAAAGATGATGGCCTTCAATATCCATGGAGATTGTATCTTCAGGTACCATGGGAGGTTATTAATACACTAAAATTATACCTCTCTTATGAGAAAGTAAGCGGTCATCATCAAATATATAACCCAAATAGGTTGGGGTTGAATCCCACAGGGAATATGATGTTAATCAAGAGTATTAGTTTTTTAATTGACTTATAGCTAGGACTTCCACTTAATTAGGGGTTTTTTAATCAAAAGATCAATTGTTACTGTTCACTTTATTTCAGCAACTCAAAGTTAGCATTTCAATATTTCAAATCTATGAAGTAATAAAACTAGAGTTGTGTTCACTATGGGTATTGACAGTTATTAAACAATAGTTAAAACATTAGATTCTTATGACATGTGGGAAAAAAACTGATTAACATTATCGATGATTTATCCAAGCATCTTTCAACCTACTTAGAATATAGATTTCCCAATTCTGTCAAACTTAGGAAACCTTATATTAGAGCAGATTTCATCTCGAGTTGACTAATCTTATTACAACATTAATCATTAGATAGAAATTAACCTTCCCAACTCCTGGTTGATAATTCACTACTTTTAGTTAAGTTCTCAGTTTGAGCAAAGCAACACAAAGCAGGTTCTATTGTTTGCAACCAATAGAAAACATATAATACAATAGAATTACTAAGATGAATCCCACAATTAATCAAATCTTAGCCAACTATTGAATTAATAAAACATCACCCATAGATCCCATAACTCCAGTTATGGGAATTAGTTCCTCGTGAAATAGAAAGAGATAACATAGATTTATTCCATAACTCAAGCAATTAATTTGCAAAAAATGGAGTTGAAGATTTTTCTCATTCAAGTTCAAACAAGGATCCTAAAAAATAAAACAATAATTCAAAAACAAATTGAAAACCAAACTTAAGAGAACAAAATAAAAAAACTGTTGTCTGGGAATAAGTTCAAGATTATAATGAAAACATAAAAATTTTCTATTTATACTCATAATCTTTAGATTTTGAATTTCAAATTCAAGAATGTCCGCACCATAGCTGATGATTTCACCTGACGACCTATCAGATGGTTGACGACTTGTTAGACAAGTCGTCAACTTAACTTTCAAACAATTGTATTCTGCTTCCCAATGACAACTTCAACTGATGACTTATCAATAGGTTGATGACTTATCAGAAAAGTCGTCAACTTACTTCTCCAGCATCCATGTTCTATCTAAAGATGACGATCTCCTCTGATAACTTATTAGCAAGTTGAAGACTTATCAGACAAGTCGTCAATTGAAATCTTCTAAACTTAATTTCTCATCTTCTTCACCAAAAATTATCCTTCTTGACATAGTTTTCATAGGTTTTCATGCATCTTGAATTCCCTGCAAAATCACATAAAATATAATAAAAAACAACAATAGTTCTTAAGTACTTACAATTATTTTGAGTTAAAATCTTTAAATGTGCTAACACAAATCTAGAACATCAACACCCTCAACTTAAAACACTTGCTTTTCATCAAGCAACTAACACAGTATTATGCACACAAAACAAAACATGAATGTAAAGAGTAACTTTTTTCCTTTAATTTGTACCCATTAAGAAATATGTGAGCTTGTTCTTCTAATAAACATCAAGATTCCATACATATCCGTAAAGTTCAAACAAACAAACCACTACTTGAACTTAAAGTATTCAATTAAGTGTTTAGCCATTTCTACTACCATTCACATGCCCTCACATAGAAGAAAGAAGTTCCTGACTCTACATATTTCTTTGTACTTTTAGGAACCATACATTAAATCTCTAACTCTCAGAAAAAAGTTTCAAATTGTGCACCTACAATGCCATCATCTTGCCCATACCATTCCATTTGGTTCTTCTAGAAGTTAGAATAAGATTACTATAGGGCTTTCTCGGCTTGAAGTGAAGGTTTAAGTCCCGGGAAGGCCGATTTAGGATTAGTGACTTAGTTTATCTTTGATCACTTACACCACTTAAGGTACAAGCACTTATTCCTTTACATTCTTCTCCCAATTAACTTCTTTATCCTTCTCAGTATTCGACCACATTTAATTACTACTATTACTAACTTATGATTTTTTTTGAAATACTAATTTTCACAATATTTTTTGTACCTTCCAATAATCGCCTCTTCTATTGTAGCCACCATCAACTTAGGGGATTTGTCTAAGTTGGTGTGTAAAATGTCCAAAGAGAGGACCAGGTAAAATAAGGTTTATGTGGACTCAATGATCAATGGTCAACTTGTTGAAACAAATGAAGAATTCTAATAGATCAAAAAGGGATCAAAAGGGATTTACTACATGCGTAAAGGTTTTTTATTTTGGCTATATGGCTTATAAATAAAAGTGGCGTGTGATCACTTCTTAGATGACGACTTGGAATCCTAACAAAATGGTTTTATAAAGTTCTAGATGCATGCACATAATAAGATCATATTCAAATAACCTCACTCTATCATCCACCTCTTTTTGAAATCTTTATGGGAATAATGGAGGTAATTTTGTTATTATTGTAGCAGCCTTCTCTACTTTCTTTCCCTTGTCATTCTCCAAATTATCAACTTGCTTCTGATCACATAGTTCCTCCAACTTTTCTAAATTTTTAGACTTTATGGATGTTCTTCATCTGCTTCCGCTTCAACTTTCGCTACATCATCTGAACAAGGTTTTCTAAAACAAGGGCTAGGAAAAATTTTACCACTTCTAGTAGTGATAGCCATACATGAGTTATCATTTCTTGGATTCTGCATAGTATCACTTGGCAATTTCCACTTTTCCTTTGATTAAACGTTGCTGATAGTTGATTCATTTTCTGCTCCAGTTGCTTAATAAATGTAGAGTGTGAATCAACTAACTGACTCAAGGATGACACATCACTCTATATCTCTCTTACTCCAACATTAGTTAACTCTACTTCTTTCAATAATTTGGCCATCATGTCCTGCATCAACATCTTATCAAAATTATTCACATTATTATCATGGCTCCCAGGTAGTGCATTTAATACACTTCTATCATTTTTATTCTTTCAATCTCTTTGATAGTTCCAAGCTTGGTTTCTTTAGCCATAGGCTTGGAATCCCCCTATTTTAATAAGTATTTAGCCTCCTCCTCAGTGTGTGATTCAACTCTCTTACTGTGTAACTCTACATTTTTTACCTTTTCAACCTTTCCTGATAGCAAATATTTCATGAACAAATCCATTTGGTTTTTTATATGAGCCATATCCTGATTACGCTTCTCTTCTCTCTTTTATTGTTCAGTTGACATCCCACTAGACCTAGTATTGCTTGCTACCATAGAATTCCAGGTATGCCAAGCTCTACTTGTCTTAGTCATTCTCTCCAGCATCTTCATAGCCTCAGTGAATATAAGGTCCATAAACACCCTCTTGTAGCATTTTCCACAATTGAATTTGTAATATAGTTTAAATCCCTATCAAATGTTTCCATCAAATGCTCATCAGTCATCTTATGATTAAGGAATTACATCAATTTCTTCTTAAATCTCACCCATGTCTTATGAAGCTTTATTTGATAGCTAGATGAAATTACTAATCTTATCCCTCAACTGTAGCATCTTGGAAGGTGAAAAACACCTTTCTAGGAAAGATCCATTCAGTTTCCTCCAGTTTGTTATAGAATCAGGTGCTAACTCATTCAACCATAGGGTTGCCTACCTATATAGAGACAATGGGAATAGCCACAGACGGATTGTATTCTAGCCCACTCCAATATTATCAAAGTATTTGTAGATGCTAATAAAGTTTATCAGATGTATATTCGAGTCATCCCCTGGATGTCTACAAAATATCCCATTGAGGTTTATCAACTGTATCATAGTCCTTGTGATGTTAAACTTCATCCCTAGTGATAATGGTGGTGGAATAATCGCTCCTGTAGAACCATCTTCATCCAAATCAGCATCATCATCGTCATCAAGCTCAACTACACAACAGCCTGGCAGTTTTCTCTCCCTCTAATTGGCCTATTTCAATTTACTGAAGCAACCATATTCTCTATACATCTTTTGTTAATAGGATCAACCAAGTTATAATCCCCCATGTCATCATCCTCTGCATTAGCTACCCGACCTGGGTTATTAGCATTTTGTTGATAGAGTTGTGCAGTTGCCAAAATGGCTAATCTTCTATCTTGTTGTTGGTCAACCATTCATCTTATTAGTTGAGGTTCTGGGTAGAAATATAATAATGATTCTCCTGACCTTCTAGTTCATAGCATATACAATAAAGATAACATGCAAATATAAAAAACAACCAACAAAAGTAAAACCAAGAAACTTAACTATGAGTTAATTAACACAGATATACTTAATTGTCAACCATATTCCTCATCAATGGCACCAAAATTTGATATGCCCAAATTTCACCTCTTTTATGAGTGAGTAAGCGGTTGTCGTCAAATATATAACCCAAAAAGGTTGGGGTCGAATCCCTTAGGGAATATGGTATTAATCAAGAATATTTCTATTTTAATTGATGTATAGCTAGGAGTTCCCTTTAATTAGGGTTTTCTTAATCAAAGGATCAATTATTACTATTCACTTTGTTTCAGCAACTCAAAATTAGTATTTTAATATTCCAAATCAATGAAGTAATAAAACTAAAGTTGTATTCAATGTGGGTGTTGACACTTATTAAAAAATAGTTTAAACATTAGATTCTTGTGACATGCGAGAAAACAAAAGATTATCATTATCGATGATTATTCCAAGTATCTTTCAATCGACTTAGAATCTAGATTTCCTAATTCTTTCAAACTTAGGAAACCTTATAATAGAGTTGATTTTATCTCGAGTTGACTTTGATTTTATCTCGAGTTGACTAATCTTATTACAACATTAGTTATTAGATAGAAATTAACCTTCCTAAATCCTCATTGACAAATCACTACTTTTTGTTGATTTCTCAGTTCGAGTGAAGCAGCACAAAGCAGTTTTATTATTTGCAACCAATATAAAACATGTAATACAATAGAATTATCAAGATGAATCCCATAGTTGATCGAATCTTAGACAAATATTGAATTAATAAAGCATCACACATAGATCCCACAACTCCATATATGGGAATTAGTTCCTCTTGAAATAGAAACAGACAACATATATTAATTCCATAAATTAAGCAATTAACTTATAGAAAATGGAGTTAAAGATTGTTCTCTTTCATGATCAAACAAGGATCCTAAAAACCACTACAATAATTTGAAAACAAATTGAAAACCAAACTTAAGAGAACAAAATATAAAAACTGCTGTCTTTGAATAAGTTCAAGATGCTAATGAAAACCTAAAATTTTTCTATTTATACTAATAATCTTTAGATTTTGAATTGCAAATTCTAGAATGTCTGGAACATAGCTGACAACTTCACTTGATGGCCTATCAAATGGTTGATGACTTATTAGACAAGTCGTCAACTTAACTTTCTAACAATTGTATTTGCATCCAAGTGACGACTTTATTTGACAACTTATCAATAAGTTGGCGACTTATCAGACAAGTCATAAATGTACTTCTCCAACATTTATGTTTTGTCTACAGGTGATGAACTTCTCGGATAACTTATCAGCAAGTTGAGGACTTATCACACAAGTCGTCAACTGAAATCTTTAAAACTAATTTCTTATCTAATTCACCAAAAATGATCTTTATTGATATAGTTTTCATAGGTTTTCATACATCTCGACTTCCCTGCCAAAACACATGAAATATAATAAAAAATAACAATAGTTTCTTAAGAACTTACAATTATTTTGAGATCTTTAAATGTGATAACACAAAGCTAGCACATCATTTATGTGTTCCCGATATGGATTGGTTGCGAGGCATGATTTTGTCTAGGCCCACAAATCATGGTATTTAGTTTGTCCCAGTTTAACAAAGATGTATCATGATTTCAGAGAGATATATTAGTAGAACAACATTAAACAAGATGTGGCAGACTTTGTGGCTATGTGTTTGGTATGTCACCAAGTAAAAGTGGAGCACTTGAGGCCCGATGGGCTGCTTTAACAGATTTAGCTACTAATGTTAATATGTGAGATAATTAATATGGATTTGCTTACTGACCTTCCATAGTCGCAGAATAAGTGTGACTCCATTTAGGTCATCGTAGATAGCATGACCAAGTCTGCACTCTTTTTGTCCATAAGGACTAACTATTCTTCCAAGGATTATGCAAAGTTGTTCCTTCAGAAAATTGTAAACTTGCATAGTGTACCTAACTTGATTATTTTTTATCATGGTACTCAGTGTTCGTTACATTTTTGGTGCTCTTTTTAGCATGGTTAAGGGACTAAAGTGAGTCATAGTATGTTTTTTCACCCATAGTCGGATGGGCAAACTGAAAGGATCATTTAGACTTTGGAAGATATGTTGCGAGCTTGTGTGATTGATTACAGAAATAGTTGGTTTGACAACTTTCCTTTGATTGGATTTTGTTATAACAATAGTTAAGGTTCTAGTAGTGGTATGATATCATTTGAGGTATTGTACGGTTGGAGATATAGGTCTCCTATTGGGTGGTTCTAGGTTAGTGAAGTGAAAATGTTTGACCCAGATTTTGTTTACTAAACTATGGAAAAGGTAAGGTGATTCGGGATAGGCTGAATACTACTTAAAGTTTCCAAAAGTCCTATACAGATCTAAGGTGAAGGGACATGAGGTTTGAGGTTTGAGATTAGGTGTTCTTGAAGGTATTTCCCATGAAGGGAGTGATGTAGTTTGGGAAGAAGGGAAAGCTCAGTCCCTAGTATGTCTACCAATACATGGTTTTGTGAAGGGTTAGTAATATTGTGTATGAGTTTGATTTACCCCATATCATGAGTTCCACTTATCCTGTATTCCATGTGTCCATGTTACAAAAATATGATGGTGTTCCTTCATTGGTTGTTCTATTGGAGAACATTAGATTCTTTGTCCTATAAGGTAGTCCCAATGAGGATCTTGGATTGGCAAGTTCGTCGGTTGTGAACAAAAGATGTGGCTTTGGTGATGGTTCTTTGACAGAACCATAAGTTTGAGGAAACTACTTAGGAAGCCGAGGACGACATGAAGTCCAAGTATCCATTCCTATTCTTGATTACAAAAAATCGTGCTTACGGTATGTGTTTTTCTTAACACCTTTATTCTATACCTTTTTTGATGATTCATTATGAATCTCTTAGTGTTTGTTTTCTTTCTTAAGGTAAGAGTAGAGATATTTGGGGTTTAATCATGATTTTAGTGCCTCATCCCATCATTAAATACTGAATAATCCTGGGAGGGAGGGGGAGAGACTAAAACACCCCAAACTTTTTACATTGCAAAATTTCTCGAGTCTTGGTCATTCTTTCCATCATATGACTCATCATACTATTAATATTATAGTGGTACAGATCAAGGACCCTAATTATATGCTGGTCATGACACATTGGTTAAGTTTTATTCTTGGTATGAAAAGGCATTACACGAGTCGTATGTGCATGATACGAGAAGTATAGTGGCAAACTATATGTTGTCCAGTGTATAATGTTAATGTTTTTCCTAGGGTAAAGTTTGAGTGTACTAGTCATATGGTAGGGTACAATTTAGGCTAACAAGTCATATATTGGATAGAATGTGGTGTCCAACATTCTGATCAAAGTACAAGTGGAGGGTATCACTTTTAAGATGTGGGTATGAGTTGAGAGGCGAAACCATACCCTCCGGTAAGTTTTTCAATAACTTTTAAGCTGAGGGTATTTTAGACATTTCCCAACCTAAGCCCTTAAGAATCTACATCTTATAACGTTATCTCCTCTTTCATTTGTCACTTTGGAAGATCAAAACACTCTTATAAGCTCTATAAAAACCTCTTAAGGAGATTGGGCTAGGGTTTCATAAAGGTGGTCATCTAGAGTCTTATGGATCAAAATCTCTCCATGAGTCATCGTAACTCAAGCATGTGACTATTCCTTCATTGTTAGTTCATAAAATTCATGTGTTTTAAATTTTGTTCTTGAATCATAAATGATAGTTTGGAAATCCATGGTTGGGGGTTTCAATGCATATTGTTGAGTAATGTTTTCTCATGTTTTAACTTGTGTTCATGAATGATTTAATAAAGGTTTTGCACATATGGGTTCTTAGAAATTGTAATTTAAACTAAGGGGTCATGATTAACCCTAACTTTATGGTTTTTGACTTGAATAATTGTTTGATAATTCAATTCCCTCAACCTATTTGTGAAAATATCTATGAGAAGGATCTTGTCACCTGATGAATTATTTTTTGAACTAATGCTTGGTATAAGAATTCTAATGAAGGATGGATGATTTTATGAAGGTCTTGATGAGCATGAATTGAATAAAAATATGAATTGATCTAAGGAATTGTCATAATAATGTAAATAGTTGGAAAATGGTTTCGTGAAGACCTTGTAGGTCACAAATGGAATTTAATTTTAACCTAGGAGGTTTAATTGGAAAAATGTATTCGAGTCCCTAAATGTTGAATTGAATTGAGGTCTTTGTATAGACTATGGGTTAATGTCCAAAATACTAAATAATAATGGTAATGACATATTGTAAATTTGCAAGTGGGGTTGGTATGAAGATACCAATGGGATTCCTTTGGTAAGTAATCGAACTAATGGTTGTTTGTATGTGTAAATGATGTTTTAAATGGTCTTTAAAGAGGGAAATGTAGTTGGTCCGTGAAAGTGGAGTTCAAAGGACTAACACTGGAAACTGCGCTAGCTGGTGCCAGTGTCTATATAATTGGGAGGTTCTAGTCCCCCATATTGTATGCATTAGTGATTAAGTCACCTTGATTATGCCAGGAAGTTTGAGTCCCGCATAATGTCATATACAAACATGGATAGTCTTTGGTTGGTGTGGCTATATGCACTGGGGCCCTTCCAGCTAGGGTAGAGCTGAACCCATATAGCCCGTGGGTGCCTTAATATATGACAGTTGTGATACACAACCAAGGTTAATGTTTTTAGAGTTTATACTTAGTCTTGTTCCCTATCTCACCATGATATATATATATATATATATATATATGTATACATATAATTAGATATGATAATTTGACTTGGTTTTAATGATGGCATTATTTTATTCCTATATCTCTGAGTTACATACTAGCACTTCAATCGCTAACTGTCGTCGAATACTATATCTTCAAATGATACATGGACTGAACCTTCTTCTTCTTTTTCTGCATAGTGAACAGGTGTTCGAGTGGCTCACGAGTTGGATTTAAGTGGTGAGCTTTCATAGTCTAGAGGCATTCATTTCATAGTCTTTTTACTATTTTTCATATACTTTGTTAGACTTGGATTTTGGATATTATTGGGGACATGTCCCGACATTTTATTGACTTTGGATTGTAAAGTGTTTGTGGATTACTTTGGACTTGGGTGTGATGATTTAGTGTGTGGTGGTGATGAATGGTTTAAACATTTCTTGAGCTATTGTTAGTCTTATATTTCTCTATCTTATTATATGTTTGGAATTTATCCGACACTCATGGTTGATATTTTAGTTAGGTGAGATAAAGGGGGTGATCTCCGGACTATGTGGAACTTGAGATAGCTATCATAACCAGGCCCTGATTTAGGTAGTAACACCAAAAGTCCTGCATCCTTTTCTTTCCATTTGGCAAGATAGCAAGACTTCTAATAGAGATTTTGAGCTCTTAATAGAGGTAAGATGAGAACCTTTATCATGCCTGGGAGAAATTCATGTCTTTTCTTTGGGACTGACCATATCATCAGCAATCCAATGAGGTATTAGCTCACAATTTTATTGAAGCCCTTGACCATAACAATTTCTTTTTGCTAGATTCAGCTGTAGGTGTTCAGGCTCTAAAAAAGACTTATGTTGAGTTTAATACTTTGTTAAATCATATTGCACAAGGAAATCCTTATTGGTATGCTGATGCCTCAAGAGGCTCAATGAAAAAGGCTGCAGGCATGATTGAAATCAATAGTATTACAGCCTTAGCCACCCAACTATCAGCCTGCAGAACCAAATAATGACACAATTCAGTAAGTTGGGTGTACAATAGTCTCAGGCTCAAGTGAATGCAGTGCAACCGATCACAGTGTGAGGTTTGTGGCAATAGTTGATATGCTAGCTTTGTGTTAGCACATTTGAGGCTTTTACCTCAAAATAATTGCAAGTTCTTAAGTAATTTTTGTTTTTTTTTAATTATATTTTATTTAATATTGCATGGAATTCAAGATGCATGAAAACCTATGATAACTTCATCCAGAAGCAAAATTTTTTGTTGTAGTAGAGTGAAAAATGATTGTTCACGACTTGATCTGATAAGTCATCATCTCTTTGATTGTCCACCAGTAGGGGTCATCAGCTATAGGCAGTGTACAAGGACTGGGAAGAAATGTTGATGACTTGATCTAATAAGTCGTTAACTTTTGATAGGTTGTTAGCCCAGGTTGTCATCCGTGGGTAGAGAATGAGGATTTGGAAGGGCTATTGATCACTTGATCTGATAAGTCTTCAACTCTCTAATAAGACGTCTGATTTGGTCATCAGTTATGAAGCGGAAAAGCTAGAATTTAAAATTCAAATCCGAAATTATCTTGAGTATTTATATAAAATTCTTAGGTCTTCATTGGCATCTTGAACTTATTGACAAGAACAATTTAGATATTTTGGGTTTTCTCAAATTTGGTTTCAAATTATCTTTGTACTATTATTATGGTTTTGGGATTCTTGTTTGAATTTGAAGGAAGGACAATCTTCAGTTTCCATATTTTGTAAGTTAACTACTTTTGAATTATAGATCTAATGCATGCTATTTCTTTCTATCTCATGAGGAATTAAATCCCATAACCGGAGTTGTGGGATCTATGATGGTTGCTTTATGAATTATATAGTTGGTTAATATTTGAATGATTGTGGGAACTTCTTGATAATTCTTTTGCAATGAATTTTGTCTATTGGTTGCAAGCAATAGATTAAGCCTTACATTAGCTTGCTTAAGCTAAGAAATCAATTAAAAAAAGGGAATTATCAACGGGGATTTGGAAACATTAAATTTCCATCTAATGATTAATGCCTTAACAAGATTAATAAACTTGAGACGAAATCAATTTAAAATTAAGGATTTCTTAAGTTTTAGAGAATTAGGTAATCAAGTATCTAAATAGGTCGAAAGACATTTAGATCAGTCATCGATAGTGATAATCTGTAGTTTCCTACATGTTATGAGAATCTTCTGTTGCAACTATTGTTTAACATATAAAAACATTCATAGTGAACAAAACTTTAATTTTAATTCATCATTAATTTGAAATATAATATTGAAAAATTAACTTTGGATTTCTAAAATGAAATGAACAATAACATTTGTTTGAATTCTAAAAATCCCCATTTACAAGAAGCTATTAGCTATTACTCGATTGAATCACAAATAGTCTTGATTAACACCATATTCCCTATGGGATTCGATAGCAACCTAGTTGGGTTATATATTTGACGACGACTGCTTACTCTATCATATGAGAGGTGTAATTTGGGAATATCAAATTTTGGCCCCATTGCTGGGGAATAAGGTTGTGAATTAAGCATATTTGTGTTAATTGACTTGTAGTTAAGTTTCCTAATTTTACTTTTATTTGTTATTTTTGATTTATTTCAAGGTTCTTTGTTGTACATGCCACAAATAAGAAGGTTAGGAGAACCACTAATACCTTTCAATCTAGAACCTCACCTAATCGGGAGAATGGATGACCAACAAGAAGCTAAGAGATTATCCGCTTTGGTTAATGCACAACTCAATCAGAAAAATACTAATAACCCATGTCGGGTGGAAAATGCAGATGATGATGACCTGGGGGATGATGATCGGATTGAGTCGGCAAATAAGAGGCGTGCTGAGAATTTAGATGCTTTAGTAAATTAGAATCGACCAGTTAGAGGAAAAGCAAACCCCAACCTACTGTGCAGTTTGCTGAGGATAATACTGATTTAGATGAAGCTGGTGCTAAAGGAGAAATTATTCCACCACCATTAACTCTAGGTATGAATATCAACATTACAAGTACTATGATACAACCATTAAATCTCAAAGGGTTGTTTGGTGGACTCCCAGAGGATGACCCGAATATGAATTTAGGGAATTTTGTCAAATTTTACAAATCATTTGACAGTCCTGGAGTTGGACAGAATGCAATCCATGTCCATTTATTCTCGTTGTCCTTATTTGGGGAGGCAATAGCGCGGTTAAATGAGTTATCTCCTAATTCTATAACAAATTGGAGACAATTGAAAGAAGCTTTCCTAGAAAGGTTCGTTCCGCCTTCAAGGATATTACAATTGAGGGATGAGATTAGTAACTTTACGAAGTTACCAAATGAAAATCTTAAAGAGAAATAGGTGAGATTCAAGAAGAAGCTGGCGTAGTGTCCTCATCATAAGATGATTGACAACCATTTGATGTAGGCATTCTACAAGGCTTTGAATTCTATTACCAAGCCAAGTGTGGACAATTCTACAGGGGGAGAATTCATGGACATTAATTTTACTGAGGTTTCAGAGATGTTGGAAAGATTGACTAAGACAAGTAGAGCTTGGCATACAAGGGATTCTGTGGTAGCAAGTAATACTATGTCTAGTTGGATATCAGCTGAACAACTTAGGAGAAAAGAAGAGCGTTACTAGGATATGGCACATATGAATACCCATATGGATTTTCTCACAAAGAATTTACTATCTAGAAAGATAGAAAAGGAGCATGCTGTGGGATCTTAAAGTAGGGGAGCTGAATCAGATTCAGAGGAAGAGAAAAACTACTTAAATAATATCCAAGGGAATCAAGGTTGGAGTTATTATGACAAAGCTGGTTATAGAGATCATGAACAAGGTGGTTGGAAAAACAAGAATGACAGGAGTGGATTATATGTACCTCCTGGAAATTTAGACAATACTGTTACTAGTTTTGGAAAGATATCAATAGAGTATATGATAGCAAAGTTTTTAAAAGGGGTGGAGTCGACTAATACTGGAGTCATAGAAATGAAAAGTGATTTATCATCCATAAGTCAGTTAGTTGGCTCACATTCAACTTCTAAAAAGTAACTAGAGCAGTAGGAAAATCAGTTGTCCACAACTTTCAACTAGATAAAGAGCAGAACATACCATTTCATATGGTGTAGGATCTGCAGAATGATAATTATTTTATGGCTATTACCACTAGATGTGGTAATGTATTACTTGGCTCATCTGTAGGAAAACCTATTGTGAACAATATGGTGGAGTTAGAGGCAGAAGAAAAAAAAAACCTTCAGTAGAGTCTGAGAAGCTAGAGAATGAGAAAGATTTATCTAGTCAAAAATAGGTTGATGAAGTAAAGAAAGGAAAGGGAAATGAAGGAGAGACTCTAGTTAATAGAATACCAAAAATACCTCCTTCATTTCCTCACAGATTGTAGAAGAAGGTAGATGACATGAGATTTAGCAAGTTCATGGAAATTCTAAAGCAATTGAATGCAAATATGCCTTTGTTAGAGGTGCTAGAAAAAATGCCAGGCTATGCTAAGTTCTGAAGGATCTTGTGACTAAGAAGTGGAATGTGAGCTACGAGCCGAAGGATAATCTTCACCAGTGTAGTGCTATTGCTACAAGATCTTTGGTGAAATATAAAGACGATCTGGGAGCATTCACTATCCCATGTACTATTGGATCGCATAATTTTGCAAAGGCCCTTTGTGATTTGGGGGAAATTATTAATTTCATACCATTGAAAATATTCAAAAAGCTTGCATTGATGGATCCTACACCCACTAATATGTGGCTTTTGATGGTTGATAGGTCTGTGGAGAGGCCAGTTCGTATTATTTATGATGTGCTTATGAAAGTGTCTAGTTTCATCTTCCCAACAGACTTTGTAATCGTAGATTGTGAGGTGGACTTTGAGTTCCCCATCATTTTCGGTAGACCAATTTTAGCTACCAAGAGTGTATTGATTGATTTGTGGACAAATGAGTTGAAATTTAGGCTCGATGATAAAGTGGTCAATTTTGATGTTTTCTAATTAATGAAGCAATAAAGGAAGATGAGTGTGTTCTCAATAGTGGATGTATACTATGAAGATAAGCAAGAGGTATCGATAGAGTAGCGATTTGCTATGAGACATTGGCTGCGGTACTGATAAACTTTGATAGTGAAGGAATCAAAGAATATGATGAAACTATATGTGCACTGACAGGAATAGGGTCATACTCTTATGCCCCCAAGAAGCTGGATTTGGACATTAAAAATCATCCAACACCGTGCCAAGCCTTCTATTGATGAGCCAATAGTATTGGAATAGAAGGAGCTACCAGGACATTTTTGGTATATGTTTTTGAGTAGTGGAAACACTTTACCAGTTATTATTGTATCAAACTTTAAAGAGAAATAGATTAAGGTCCTTATTTCTGTGCTTAGAATCTATAAAAGGGAAATCAGATGGATGATAACATCTATTATTAGTATTCCACTAGGCATATGCGCTCACAAAATCTAGCTAGAAGAAAAATACAGACCGACCATTGAGCATCGGTGTAGATTAAACCTACCTATGAAAGAAGTAGTTAAGAAGGAAATTATTAAGTGTCTTGACATAGGGGTTGTGTACCCAATCTTTGATAGCAAGTAGGTGAGTCCTGTACAATTTGTTCCCAACAAAAGAGGTATGACTACGATTGCTAATGTGAAGAATTAGTTGATTTCTCTTAGGCTAGTAAATGGGTGGTGAGTTTGCATGGACTAATGAAAGTTGAATTCATGGACATTAAAATATCATTTTCAAATGCCTTTCATGGATCAAATTCTTGATCGCTTGGTATGAAGGGGTTGGTAATTCTTTTTGAATGGACATTTGCGATACAACCAAATTTTGGTTGCCTTGGAAAAGCAGGAGATAACAATATTTACATGCCCATATGGAACGTTTGCATTCAAGAAAATGTCGTTCGATTTATGTAATGCAGTAACCAAATTCTAAAGGTACATAATGTCAATTTTCTTCGACATGGTGGAGGACACTTTAGAAGTGTTCATCGATGATTTCTTAGTAGTGGGTGATTTATTTGAGTTGTGTTTGGAGAATTTGAGTAGAGCACTACATAGATGTAAAGAATTCAATCTCGTGCTGAACTGGGAGAAATGTCACTTCATGGTGAAGGAGGTCATAGTTCTTGGACATTGAATTTCAGCAAAAGGAATTGGAGTTGATTGTGAAAAGGTAGAAGTGATTGAGAAACTAGCCCTTCCTATCTCAGTGAAGGGAGTTTGTTGTTTTTTGGGCCATGCTGGATTCTATCATGGGTTGATTAATAATTTCTTCAAGGTTTCAAATCCACTTTGCAAGCTGTTGGAGAAGGAGACCAAGTTCATGTTCGAAGATTATTTTATGAAGGAATTTCAATGCCTTAAGGAGCAGTTGGTGGCTGCACTGATTATTGTTGCCCCAGATTGGTCTAGACCATTTGAAATAATGCGTGTTGCAAGTTTAGTGACACTTAGAGCAGTGCTTGGTCAAAATAAAGAGAAACTATTTCACCCCATATATTATTCAAGCAAGTCATTAAATAGGGAGCATAAAAATTATACTGTCGTTGAGCCGAAGCTTCTAGCTATTGTTTATACTTTTCAGAACTTTTGGGGATACTTGTTGGAAACCAAGGTGGTTGTTCATCAGATCATCCTATTTTAAGAGACTTGATGGTGAAGAAGGATGTCGAACAAAGGTTGATTAGATCGATGTTGCTTTTGCAGGAGATTGACTTTGAGGTCAACGATAGAGAAAGGTATGAAAACCAAGTCGTAGACCACCTATATAGGATAGAGAGAGATCAACTCACTACAAAAAAGCATGCTATTGATGATGTTTTTTTCGCTGAACAAATTGTAGCAGCTCTACTATAAATGGTACCTTTGTATGTGGACTTCACAAACTATGTGGTGAGTGATATTATCCTATAGAATCTTTATTTTCATCAAGAAAAGAAATTTCTCCATGATGCCAAGAGATACTTCTAAGATGATCCATAGTTATTTAGGCATTCTGCTGATAATATTATCAGAAGGTGTATCTTAAAAGTTTATATGTTAAATATTCTTAAGGCCTGCCATGCATCCCTAGTCAGGGGATATCATGCAGGTGATTGTATGGAAAGAAAGGTATTGAAAAGTGGCTATTTTTAGCCAACCTTATTTAAAAATACATATGAGTTTGTAAAGAGATGTGATCAGTGCAAAAGATAGGGTTCAATCTCAAAGTATCATGAAATGCCTATGTTGAATATATTGAAAGTTAAACTATTTAACGTGTGTGGTATTTATTTCATGGGGCAATTTTTGAGCTCCTACGGGCTAAAATATATCTTGGTGGTTGTGGACTATGTATTTAAATGGGTTAAGGCAGTTCCTTTGGCTAACAATGAAGACAAGAGAGTGGATGCCTTCCTGAAGAAAAATATCTTCTCCCATTTTGGGGTACTAAGAACTATCATAAGTGACGAGGGATCCAACTTTTGGAACAAAATGTTTTGGGATGCCTTGTTAAAATATGGTGTGAAGCAGCATAAGGTAGCCACTTCATTCCACACATAAATTAGTGGGAAAGTGGAGGCATTAAATCTAGAAATAAAATCAATTTTGGCTAAGATGGTGAATGCGAGTAGAAAGGATTGGTATCGAAAGCTCGATGATGCTTTGTGGGCATATCGAACTATATTCAAGACACCTATTGGGATGTCACCAAATCAAATAGTTTATAGAAAAGTATGCCACCTATAAGTTGAGCTGGAGTACAAGTTTTTGTGGGCTCTTAAATGACTGAACATGGACTGGAAGGAAGCAACCGAGTTAAGTTTGGGATAATTGAACGAGATGTGTGAATTTCGTCTTAGAGCTTACGAAAGAGTTGACCTGTATAAAGAGAGGATGAAAAATTACCATCCTTAAAGAATTGTAAAGCGAGAATTTTCTTGTTGGTGATTGGGTGCTATTGTTCAACTCTCAAATTAAGCTCTTTTTGAGAAAATTGAAATCAAGATGGTTGAGGCCTTTCAAAGTGAGTGAAGTATTTCCATCGGGTGCGGTGAAACTTGAAACTAAAGATGGGAGCTTGTTTAAATTTAATGGGAAAAGAATCAAGAATTATGTTATCCCAATGGATCAACTGAAGATGTTGTCTACAGTTTATCTTGATGAAGTCTAAGTAGTTGAGACAACCAAGTCGTGCCGCGATAATAAATCAGGCACTATTGGGAGGTAACCCAACTTCTTGTGTTGTAAGTATTGTATTTTCTGTAAGGTTTGATTTTTAGAGAATATATTGTTAAAGTGTGTAGGAATAGAGTTGGAATCAATGTTCAAGATATATGAAGTTGACGACCAAGTTGATGGGCTATCAACAAGTAGATGACCCATCACTTGAAGTCATCAATTGAAGCAAGAAATGGAGTACACATTGGATAGGGTTGATAACCAAGCTGATAGGTTATCAAAAAAGTTGACGACCTATCACTTGAGGTCATCAACTGAACCAAAGAGATGTCACATTCTGGATATATCTGATGACATGACTTATAAGCCATCACTCAATTGATGGGCCATCAAGCCTTGTCGTCAGCAGCACCAAAATTCAGCAATATTCTTAATAAGGGTGATGACAAAGCTGATAAGCCGTCACCCATGTGATGGGCCATCACACCTTGTCATCATTTGAAAAAAAAATTTGCAATATTTTGTCTTGGTTTGATGAGATATGTGATGGCTATCAAACAAATGATAAGTTGTCACTTAATTTTGGGCCCAAGTAAGTAATTTTGACCCGATCCAATGCTATAACCCAATCCAAACCCAATAACCTTTGACCTTTCAAATTCCTGATAATTATTTTGCCCACTTCTATTTTTGGAATATTTTTCTCATTATTAGTCTTTATTAGCCTTAATTAGTCCTTATTAGTTTTTATTAGTGATTTTTCTTTTCTTTTCAGATAAAATTAGAAAACAAAAATAACGGCTACATCGGTGCAACCATTTCATATTCCCGTCATTATTCCATTTTAAACTTCTAACTCTCACTTTTTCTCTTCATCTCCTTACAAGCAAAATAAGTGTTAAAGTTTTTCTTCTTCTTTGTGTAAACTTTTTGAACTAACAAAAATCATCTATGTTTCTCTGAGAAAGTTAAAAATCCATAAATTTGGAGTGTGTTATCAAGTCATCAAAAAGGTATATTCTGAAAGCTCTTGTCTTCTTCCTAGTCAAAGGTAGTGGAAATGGCATGCAACGAAAAACATTGAAGGTTTTAGAGTGTTCATGAGTAAACTGCACCCACAAATTTTCAAGTTGTATCGAACCATATTAGGTGAAGTGTCTTGTTGAAATTTAAAATTAGGGTTAACAAGTGAGAAATTGGGCAACAAGTTTTAGAATTCCAACCTGAAAATCAAGAAAAATAAGTTTTGGTGTAATACCCCGATCGTTTCTTAAGCCTAAATCCATTATTTAAGTGAATATGGATAACTTCCAAATTGATTGTTATTTATATCATTGTTTATTTCCATAAATTATACTCTCGTTCATGTGGAGAATTGGATAAGCTTTCCATCGACATAAGATTCACCCGAATCGGACACCTGGTGAGGAAGTTAGAGCCATTTTGTAATTCCCCGAGACTCTAATGAATAGTGAAACCATGAATCAAGATCTTGAGAAATAAATTATAGTGCTTTGGTTTTTTACTAATCAAGGATGGTGTGTATTAAGGCCTTAAAGATGTCCTAATGATTGGGCGAATGAAAACATTCCTTACCGATTGAGTTCTTGGGAAGGATACTGGTATAGTCAACTTCAAAAGAGAATATCTCTCATTATACTTGGAATTTTTGAGATCATGACCTATCAACATATATATAATTGAATTAGATTTCCAACGATACCAATTTCTCCAAAATTCGATATCAGAGCAAAGAGTTATGCCTATTTTAATGCAACATGGTCAAGCTGGAAAACGGTGAAGACGGTTCTGAAGGGCTGTCATATTTCTGATGCCATTTCTGACGACGTTGTCACTTTCTGATGACATTTATGATGAATTCGTCAGCCTTAGGCATAAAATCATAAAATTTGACCCTTTTGTGACGACATTTCATGAAGGCCTATCACAGGTCTGACGGCCTATCACGGATGTCGTCAGCCATTTTTTTCAGCAATTAAGGGGCATTTTTAAAGGGGTATTTTGGTATTTTCCACCAATTTTGACCCTCTATATATATCCAAGTAAAGAATAAAACTTTATTCTTCTTCTATTTCATTAAGAATACTAGGGTTTCTCTCTAAAAAAATCTAATCCAAATTTCCCAAGAACATCAAGAATCCAACCATAGATTTTATAAATTGGTTTAAGATTCAAGATACCCAAGTCAAAAGCATCAAGAATCCTAACTCAAGAAGTGGAAAAGGATTCTATAACAAGTTTCTTCAATCAAATCCATAATCAAGGTATGTGGGGTTTGAACAAGAACGCTTCTTTTGTTCTTGTGCCCAAAGATTTAATTTGTACTATTGAAGTTCATGATTTTGCAAAGTGGGTTTACACCCAAATAACTTTATTAATGGTTTATGATTTTTGAGCTATTCAAGATTGATACACATGACTATTTCATCATTTTATTTCTTAAATTGAGAACTTATGTCATGAATTGAATATTGTTATTATGAGTTGATGATTTCTGAATGATTTGAGATAAGAGTCATGATTTAAGCTTTTCTATGAGAAGTTTGATTATTGAATATATATATATATATATATATATATTAATATTAATATTTGAGCTTGAGAGTTAAGAATGATTTCTATGATGTTTTCTTGAAGTTTTTGATACATGATTATTTTACAAAGTTCCAAATTTTGACTTGATATTTAATATTGTGAATTTTGTGTTTCTACCATGAGTTGGTATTTCAAGTGCTTTCATGACATGTGTCAAGCTTTAAGCTTCCTTATGAAAAATTGGATTATTGAGTGTATTGATTCATAAGATTGAGTTGTTATAATGAGTCTTGATATTTTCTCAAAGTTATTGATGTTGCCATGACTAAATGAATAGACACATCTAGATATTGAGAAAGATTGTTTGATTTTGAGTCGAGTTAGGAATCCACAGTTGTATATGATTTGGTATTTCCCTGAAACTACGTGCCACCGTAGGATTGATGTTGATAATTGTGAGCCAAAGGCCGAGTATGGGATTGTGATAAAGAGATTGAGGTTGTACACCCTGGCAAGAGTACAACACCACTGCCAATTTGGGGTTCTCTCCTTAGGAGGGCAAAATGTTGGACTCCATGCGGCTCACATGGTGTAGTTATGTCGGTTATAAGAAACTCCTAAGTCTATAGGAGTTCAAGTTTCATGAGTTACCGAGTCACTCTAAGTCATGATTTAAATAGTTGGAGTTAAGTATAATGATTTATGAGATTTATAATGCTTGTATTACTATTAATGATTTATAAGGAATATATTTAATTTAATTCAAGCAAAGAAAGTTGTTATTGTCAGTATGCATGATTTTCATAATCATTTATGATATTATTTATAATGTTTCATTGCACCCCCACATACTCAGTACATTCAGTAAAGTACTAACCCCCATATATTTCTATATGCTATAGTGCCTTATAATATAGGTACAAGTTATAGCACAGATACCACATTCGGTCAGTTCGCAGCTTCCAGTCAGCAGGTGATGAGTCCTTTTGATTCGAGGGCTTGAGTTAGTTTAATAGTTTGAGAAGTGTTCTATTTTTCTTACTTTAGTCATATTGAGATTGGGTAGTTGGGAGTCATGACCCATCTATATGAAGTCAATACCAGTAGAGGCTACATAGACAGTCAGTAAAAGTTGATGTATTCAGTTTCAATTTTGCTTGGTAAAAGTAGAGTTGTTATTTTGTAAAGTTCATATTTATATTGATCAAGTTTAGAGAATTTCTATATTTTCACTGATTGTACATAGATTTAAGCATTTATCCAGTTGCTTATGAGTTATGCCAGTAGGAGGATTAACTTGGGGTCACTTGTGCCCCTAAGCACCGTGTGACGTCTCGGGACCAAATTTTGGGGCATTACGTTTGTTAGTTAGGATGATTAATAGGTTGATAAGCGTCATTAAAGTGAACGGTTATCAAAGCAAGTCATCAATCAAAATGAAAAAGGGTTGAGGATTCTGCTTTAAGCTGACGACATGGCTGATAAGTCATCACCTAAGTGATGACTTATCAGACCAAATCGTCAGCTGAGTTAACAAAATATTGCATTCTGTCAATTGCTGATGACATGGCTGATAAAGCATCACCTAGATGACAAATTATCAGCCAAGTCAACACACACATGTAATTAACTCATTTGTGTTCACTCATTCTTGGGTACTAAATGACTCTTTTCCTGTGATGCAGATATAACCATGCCACAAAAAGGGAAATCAAAGAGACATGTAGGAAAGTGACCAAAGAGAACTTGACTATGAGACTTTTTAATGAGTCTAAAAATAAACGATAAGAGGCACAATTTCAAAGATGTTGTATAAGGAAAAGCCACCGGATAGTAGAACCTCCTCACTATCCTAAAGAGAAGGTGATTGAGTAAGTGCCCTCTAAAGAAAAAGATTCTTCTTTCTCTGAAGAACCCTCTTTGGAACAACCTACTTTTAAGCACCCTTATTTTGTGCAACATTCTTCTGATCAACCAATAGAAGAAGACACTTAGACAAGGAGAGATTTCATAAAAAGTAAGAATCCAGGCATTCGAGACAGTGTATGGTAAAAAGTTAATAGAGCAAAGAAAATGTATCATGGGGGTTCATAGAAACACGAAGATGGAGCCTTAAGAGACCTATATGTGAAGAGATAAAAATCATCACATCGGGGTTGAGCAAGTACCTACAGCTATAGAGAGCATTTTGGAGTATGAGCTAGCATGGACAACAAAGGAAGGAGATACATATTACCCAACGCTAGTAAGCAAATTTTATGCAAACTACTAAGCTACATCGAAGAACTTTTCTAAAAACGAAGAGAAGTCTATGTAAACCAAATATCAATCACATACCCATGAGGGGTATGATGGTGGATTTATCTAATCGTACAATAAACCATTTTCTGCATGGTCCCAACTTTATTCCTCCAATCACCTCACAGTTCTATTGCAAGATGATGGATAGGGCATACCAACGCCCTTGGCTAGCATAAGTTATGGATGATGGAGATCCTGAATGGTTGTACAATCCAAGAGCAAGGATCTTTAAGGAATCAATGACTCAGGAGGCATAATTTTATTGTGGAGTGCTATAATGCAGTCTAATGCTGACAGCAGAAGATAACATCATAGGTAAGCACAGAGCAATCTTGGTAGCTAGTCTATTTTCCAACCTTCCCTCGAACTTCAGTGAAATCATTGTTGACGAGATAAAGATTTAGGCAACACAACCCAATACAACATACCTATTCCTCTATCTAATCAGATAATTATGTGAAGCAACCTTTATGTCAATCATCACAGGATTAGACAAAGAGGTTTATGCAAAAAAACCTTATAATCCTATTAGGTTTGATAAGAGTGATCCAATGCTAGTCCTAGATAAAGGGATAGATTTGAAGAGTTACACAATTAGATCAGAGGGAGTACATAAACCTACCACTTCTACAGTTTTCACTCAAAATGTACAAATTTCAGCACTAGAGTCAGCTCAGGCTACTTTATTTGTGGGTGATGCACCTATTATAGAATGAGAAAAAACTATAGTGGTTGCAGTATCGGTGTCTAAGTATGATTTAACTCCTCAAAATTTCAAGAAATTACTGAAGCAGGGTAAAAGGTTCGAGGCTCAATTAATGTTGTTTGCTAATCAATTTGAGTTGGATGTTCATAAGAAAACCAAGAAAGCCATTACACCATTCTTGAACCTCCATGTACGAATTGATGAAATAAAGCATCGGGTGAATAAAAGGTTGAAAGAAATATCCGTACCTGATCTTGCAACATTTTATGTAACCTTAAAAAAGGCTAATGATGACATCACAAACTTGCATAGCCACAAGCTAGTCATACTCTCAGAACCTACTGTTGAATAGTTTGAAGAAGAAGAGCCATTTTTAACATCACTAGAAAACCAATGTATAAAAATAAAAAGGATAAAGGGAAAAAAAAAGAAGTGACAATGATGAACAAAGGAGACTTGAGAAGAGAGCAATGAACAAAGTGATTTTAGTCTAACTACTAGATGAACTAAACCAAATGGTAAGGGCAAGCTTATGGCATTGTAGATGAAAAATTTGGAAATTTGTTCTAAGAGCAAGTATTTTATTGTATTTGTTCTAAAGAGTTATATGGATTTAGGAATTTCTTTCTTCTATGTGAGGGCTTGTGAATGGTTGTGGAACTTACCAAATGTTTGATTGAATACTCTAAGTTTAGGTACTGGTTTATTTGTTTGAACTTTAAGGATGGTATTGAATCTTGATGTTGTTTGGTGGAAAAAGATCGCATGTTTCTTAAAGGGTGCAAAATAATAAAAACAAATGTTTCTCTTTACATTGGTGCTTTGGCTATGTGCATAATTCTATGTTAGTTGCTTGAGCACAAGAAAGTGTTTTAAGTTGAGGGTGTTGATGTGCTAGCTTTGTGTTTGTACATTTGAGGCTTTTAACTCAAAATAATTGCAATTTTTTAACTAATCTTTTTTATTTTTCTTTATATGTCATGTAATATTGCAGAGAAGTCGATATGCCTGAAAACCTATGATAACCACATCAAGAAGGACAATTTTTTGTTGTAGTAGATATAAAAAAGATTGTTGAAAACTTGATCTGATAAGTCATCGACCCTTTTATTGGCCATCAATAGGGGCCATCAGCTGTAGACATGTACAAGGATGGGGAAGAAATGTTGATGAACTATTTGATAGGTAGTCAAACCAGGTCGTCGTCTGTGGGCAGTGAATAAGGATTTGGAAGAGCTATTGACGAATTGATTTGATAAGTCATCAAATTTTTTATGAGTAGTTAGATTTAGTTGCCAGCTATGAAGTAGAAAAGCTGGAATTTGAAATTCATATCTTAAATTATCTTGAGTATTTATAGAAAAATCTTAGGTTTTCATTGACATCTTGAACTTACTGAAAAGAATAGCTTTTATGTTTGGGGTTTTCTCAAGTTTGGTCTTGAATTAGTATTATGATTTTCGGGATTCTTGTGTGAATTTAAAGGAAGGAAAATCTTCTATTTCCATCTTTTGTAAGTTAACTACTTTTGAATTATAGATCTAATGCATTCTATTTCTTTCTATCTTATGAGGAATTAAATCCCATAATTTGAGTTGTGGGATCAATGATTGTTGCTTTATGAATTATATAGTTGGCTAAGATTTGAGTGACTGTGGGAACTTCTTTATAATTCTTTTGTAATGAATTTTGTCTATTGGTTTCAAATAATAGATTAGTTCGTACATTGGTTTGCTTAAACTAAGAAATCAATTAAAGGAAGAGAATTATCAGCGAGGATTTGGAAACATTAAATTTGCATCTACTGATTAATCCTTTACCAAGATTAATAGACTTGATATGAAATCAGTTTAAACATAAGGAATTCATAAGTTTGAGAGAATAGGTAATCAAGCATCTAAATAGGTTGGAAGACATTTATATCAGTCATCGATAGTGATAATTTGTAGTTTCCTACATGTTATGAGAATCTTTTATTGCAACTATTGTTCAACATATAGCAACATTCATAGTGAATACAACTCTGGTTTTACTTCATCATTAAATTGTTCAACATATAGTAACATTTATAGTGAACACAACTCTGGCTTTACTTCATTATTAATTTGAAATATAACATTGAAACATTGACTTTGAATTTTTAAAATGAAGTGAACAATAATATTTGTATGAATTTTAAAAACCACCATTTACAAGAAGCAATTAACTATTAGTCGATTGAATCACAAATAGTCTTGATTAACACCATATACCCTGCAGGATTTGAACCCAACCTAGTTGGATTATATGTTTGATTGTGACCGCTTACTCTCTCACAAAAGAGGTATAATTTGGGCATATCAATAGTGGCTATTTTGCAGATATGTATGGTACAAATCCCAAGTTATTCAATTTTATGGGTAATGCTTAAAGGCCAAATTATGGTAATGCCTATAACCAAAAGTGGAAGACTCAGATGCCAAATTATTTGTGGAACAATAATCTACAAATTCAGCAGCAACAAAGTACATAGGCTAGTAATAGAAAGGACATGTTAAATAAGATCATGGCTACCCAAGAATAAATGGCTATTGAACTCAAAATTAGCAAGTACTTCAGAAGAAGTTGGAGTATTAGTTAGGGAAAATGCTGTAGGAAAAAATAAGAGGTGTCAAGATGGTTTGACAAGTGACAATAAACCACCTAAACAAGTAATGATAATCACATTGAGGGGTGGTAAAGAGTTGATTGACAGACCTCCCAAAACAAATAAAGAGGTAGATACAGAGTTGATTCCTCAACCGATTGCAAATAAAGTTGATGATTATTCGAGGAAGTCTGAATACCCAAGAATAAAATTTTCTGAGAAAGGAGAGACCACAACAACCAATTCCACAGAGGCTAAGAAAATTAAAGGTAGAGACATGCTTCAAGAAGTTCTTTGACGTATTCAGAGGGCTTCACATTATCCTTTTTATTTTAGATGTTTTACAGGGAATAGACAAGTATGCTAAGTACTTGAAGGACATTGTAAATAATAAAATTAAGATACAACAAGTTAAGATAGTGACACTCAGTGATGAGTGTAGCTCTATAGTTATAAAGAAGATTTCCTAAAAGCTTAAGGACCCTGGAAGGTTCAATCTCTCTATTCAAATTGATATCAGCGAAGTGTTTTACATACTGAGCGATTTTAGGGAAAGTATCAATTTGATGCCCCTATTAATGTTTAACAATTTGGACTTAGGGAAGCATAGATCGTGCTCTGTGCTACACCAAATGGGAGACCGGACTATAGTCCATCCTAAATGAATCATCGAGGACATTCTAATCAAGGTTGGTAAGTTTATTATACCTGCTGACTTTAATATTTTTGATTATAAAGTATATAATAGGTTTCCAGTTATCTTGGGACATCCATTCTTTATGACAGTTAGAGTATTGATATATGTGAGAGAGGTTACACTCATAATGAGGTTGAATGATGATGAGATGGTTTTCAAGGTTTAGAAAACACTCTACACAATATAAGTATTACAAAGATTTATGGATGATTACAGTGATGGAAGTGGATTAGTGTGCGGTGATAGATTCTAGTCCACCAAAGACCTCTTTAGACTCTCTCATTGAGCTGCCCAAGACACTAATACCTAATCCCAAAGGGATGTTAATTGATGAGCCTTAAAAGGCTATTATTGAGAAAGATGTTTACCTTGAGACTTCACTCAAGAGGTCAAAAATAAATAAGAAGATGGCTTCCAAGTAGGTAGAAGAGGATGAAGGAAAATAGTTAAGAGTGATGTGGGTCGTGCCGTGACACAAAAGCAAGCACTGCTTGGGAGGCTACCCAAGTTAAGGTAGGTTTGATTTTTAGTATTTTTACTTTTTACTTCATGTAGTTTTTATTTTTGTTGAGTCACAGGTTAATGGGAAGCTTAAGTACTAGAAACCTAAGGTAAAGAGCATGGAAAAGAATGAGCGTGGAGTTATTGGACCCTCTTAATGTATGTAGATTTTACATACTTGTCCTAGAGGCCATACGGAGTATTTTTATCTCTACTTTTGAGTATACTTTGGGGAAAAAGTTAATTTGATGGGTGGGGAAATTCCTATTGTTTTAGGTGAAGTGATGTTTTAGGGTCTTGAGTATTATTTTTTTTTGGTTTTAGGTAAATTTGAAAAATATTACAAAATGATTTTCTATTTTTAGCTTTTAGTTTTTTGGGTCAGTCTAGTAGGTGCACACTTCTACCACCCCATGGTTGTTTTTTTAGTTCTTTTCCATGGGGGTGCCTCTTGAACCCAGTATCCTTTTTATTTTTAGGAGTAAATTTAAAATTTGTGTGTAGAATAAGCGAGATGTTTTTTTCGGTGCTATATGTGATTGAATTATGCAAGTTGTTTTTGTTTTTAAAGCATGTTGATTGTGTGACTTTCTTCTTTTGAGAGACTCCTAGGCTCTAATTTTTTTACTCTTGAACTTTGTTAGGTTAATGTCGAATTCATACTATTGTTTGGTTGAGAATCTATGATGATCCTACTTGAGTCGAGCATGTGCCATATGTGTGTAAGGTTGTTATATATTACTTGTTGCATGTGATGTCTATCACTTGCATGGTATGTGTGCAAAATGAAATAAATAGTGTGGGTTTAGGAGATGATATAGGCATTTCTTTGCTAGCCATATTTCAAACATTACCTACCCTTGTCCATAATCCTAGTTAATCCCATTGAGCCTTTAGCTTATTTTATTTGGTAACTTCACATGTAGACTGTATCCCCTTCTTTGATTGACTTTAATTAGATCCAAATCTCCTAAGAACTTTTAGAGTTAAATTAATTATGTTAAGGAGTTTGAAATTCAAGTAGGAGAAATGAGAAATTAAATCCCCAAAGTAATAGTTATTGGTATGTACAATTGATGTGTTGTGCTTGGGAGTGAAAGAAATTTGTGCTAAAATAATTGAGTTTGACTTAATAGACAATCCTCCCTTCCATATTGAATGTGAGTATGCTAATGAGATTGGGAAAAACAAAAGATATGGGCAGATTGAAGTGGGGTAAATTGGTTGTTCGAGGTGAATTGAATGAAAAGTGTGATGTATTAAAGTGCTTAGGGAAGATAGTTCCTACCTGTCCCTTAGCCTATATTACAACCTTTAAAAACCTATTTGATCCTAAACTTTATCATTCTTATCTTAGTGGAGTATTACACTAAGGGAAAGCCTATGGTTCATCATGTGTAACTTGTGAATTATTTGTGAGAGTGAGCGTAATTTGATTCTTATAGCCATTTTTTAATAAATTGCGTCCATGTGAGTGATCATGGGTAACTCTCTTATGCTGAAGGAACATGTTTGATGATAGTTAAGTTATTTGTATGATGTGTTTAATTGAATAATATATATGCATTTGCCAACTTGGTGAGTAAATTCTTGAGGATAGGATGTTTTGGAGTAATGTTCTTGAGCTTTCAATTGTGTGTATAATATGTTAATGTTAAAACTTGCATTATGTAGAGTCATTGTAGTACTATCTTGAGTGACTTTATTTTTATATAAAGAGTTGTTCAAGGAAGAACAAGGCTTTTAAAGTGTGGGGTGGTGATCTGAGGTGGATTTATGCACCTCAGTGTTGTTATTCGAGCTTATTTAGCCTTATTTTTAGGAACTTTTGTGTGCTCAATGTGTTGATAATGATAGAATTTAGAATCTAAGTGTTAAATTACTTGATTACAATGTGTGTGGTGTCTTTCAAAAAAGTTTATATTAGAATTGGTCTCTTAGAGTTTAAATGAGAAAACTAGTGTTACTAGCTTGAGCTATATGTTGTTCTAGTTGGTCTCGATGGATTTTGGAGTGTGTAATGGCTGCATAATGGTATGATTGTATAATTACGGGTGTAAAAACTTATTTATAGTGTTTATGGTTCAATTCAATCAAGCTAAGAGACAAAACACCAAGTTAAAGAACAAAAGGGCAAAACTAGTTCTTAGCTTAAGTTTCTATTTCACCATTTTGGATTCTGTGTGGTTTTGAGCCCTAATTCATGGTTTTTTATGATATAGGATGATTTTTGAGTTCATGATGGTGATATATGGATGATAAAATATTTAAATAATTTGAAAACAAAACCATAAGGCTTGGAATTGATGGTCAAAAGCAAGGTACAAGATTTGACATAAAACGAACACTTTGGAGTCATTAGCGCGTCACGGACCTTAGGGACCACTAAAAGGTACTAACCACAACCTTGAGGGATTCCTAGGGGAACAAAAATAGTTTGTTTCTACGATTATCGGCCGTGGCTCGCACCTTAGTTCATATCAACAATTTTGTCCTCATATAAATAGGACACTTAACATGATGCTATAATCCTTTGACGACTTTGAAACTTTGAGATATGTTGTTTAACACTTGAAATAGGGTTTTTATTCCTTTACATTGGTTTTTTATGGATTTTAACATGTATTCTATCATTGCTATTACCATTACATCCTTGAGCAGCTAAAAGACTATTTTCAGGGTTAAGGCCAAGAACATGATTACTCTTCTTATGAATTGATTTGGTATTGATTAATTATCGTATTTGGTTGTTCATTTATCCTTGTTAATAATATTTTAAGGATTTTCTACCCATAGAATATATCCATTGTCAGCTTGTGAGCCTGGAAGGAGGAACAAGAGGATAGAATGTGGGGTAAATAGAATAGGATTATAGTCTTTAACAGAATGAAGTTATATTTTGCAGTTAGGATTGGAATATACCTAAGTGACCTATTTGATTCACTGATGGGATGAAATATTAATGTATTTAACTTAGTTATCACATCCGTTCTCAACGATGTTATTTTAGGTCTAAGTTAGATAGGTGACTAGAAGCTTAGAAGACCACAATCACAATTTCAACCCTGTAAATCAACAACTAAGAAAAGTAACATAACCAATGAAGTATAAAGCATAGTATGATTGTTTGTAGAGACTTAACCCTTGGTTTCTCCTCATTGATTGTCCAAGAACTTTACTTTAACTCATTGTTGCTTTACTTCAAAATTATAACTCTCAAACTTGTGGTTAAGTTTGCACTTGATTAATCTCTATAGTGAACTAGAATTGGATAGCTTCTTAACATTAGTCCCTGTGGGATCAATACTTGGATTTTATAATGCCACTTTACTACTTGGTGAGACCAGGTACACTTGTGTGTGCACCTGGGCGCAACAATTTTTCTTGTTGATCATAGTAATATTGTTTAATATTTTTCATAATAAATTCCATTTATCATGTTACAAACATGAGCGCCTAATTCCTTTAGCTAAGGTTGTGGGAACCATAGCTAAATAATGATGTAGGGGAAGTATTCAATATACCAAGAAAATTATTGCTGCATGTATAGTGATTTCTTTTGAGTTTATTACTTTCTTAACAGTTGGAAACATTAGGATCTAGCCTATATTAAATGTGAAATTGAGAGGGAGGTAGAGATTGGGAAAAGAAGATCACAACAATGATTTGGATTAATTGCTTAAACAAGCTTATCTATACTATCATCTTAAGATGGTTAATTTCCATCTTATCAACTTAAGACCAGGAGGGGAAAGTTGAAAATGGGGTCTAAGGTAAGGGTTAGTAAGAAGATGCTCTGAGACCAAGAGGAGAGTAGTGAAATTCACTAAAGTATTGTAAGAGGCAGTTGGTGATACCTATCTTACCAGACTCTAAATACACCACAGTTGAAGAGTTTGGTTGAATAAAAGAACCCTACTGAGTTAGAAGCTGAGGGGAACACAAGCCTAGTGTTCATCACTGACTAATTACAACCAAAGTTGTGATTTGCTACTTGTTCGAGATTACAACCAAAAACCTCCTATTTACTTTCAGTTTCTTCCCATTGAGTTCAGCAAGCTAGAGATATACATCCACGTCTTCCCTGTATGTTTGACTCCAACATAGTTGGGTTACTTTATTTGACAACAACTGTGTTATCCTCATTGGAGGTATAGTTTGGGCGTTGATCAATGTAAATTCCATATGCATATATGAACCGCTACCTCAAATTGGCTCAAAGTACCAACTGGATCAACTGTTGTGAAGCACACTTGAACCTAGATCTACACTAAAAGGGCACAGTAGGAGTGAGTACCATCCACTTTTATGCAGTAGGTATCATAGTGTAACGATCCGATACAACCCTCTAGTCATTACATGGTGCTCATGACCCCGAAGGACCACAAGCTAACCCTTCCCTGATATTTGTACCATGAGCACTGCATAATATCTTAAAATAAATGCGGAAAAACAAGTAGAAATAAGCCATAAGGTTCAACACATCTATAAATACTCAAAACTGAAAACAGAATACTAATACATCCGTTCGAAAAGCCTCTAACTATTTGAACTATGGAGTTGAGGGGACATGCCCCCAAATAACTCCGTCAACTAAAAATATACAAAGTCTGATGCAATAATAATACAAGGATCATCCTCAAATGAAAAGTACTTACTTCTATTTCTACTGCTACTGACTAGGACTGAACTGTTGAGGGAACTTTGGATCACGTGCCTCTGGACCTATGGTGTCAATAAAACACCAAGCACAAATGTGTCAGTACGGGAATGTACTGAGTATGCAGATGAGGTAAGGCTAAATGCAAGGGCTCATTTATGAACAATTACTTAACTGAATAATCATGAGAGTACCGAATTAGAACAAATACATGAATGCACAACCATAATCACAATCATCACAACTCTAAATAGTAAAACTCAGATACTACTTTACTGTCATCTGAACTCACCAATAACACTGAGATACTGAATCACTGATTAACTGAATATACTCACATAAATGACTGAATTTTAAGCTCACTGCTCTCGACTGGCGAAATTAGAGATCAACCTCTCTAACGGATGATTCCAGAATCTATTATCAATGATAAGAAAATGTTCATGTCGGAATCTGACAACAAGAATACTCAACTAAATATGAGACTGAGATCAAGCCTATCTATCTAGAGATCTCTGGATCTGATAACAAAAATACTCAACAGGATCTGAGACTGAGATCAAGCCTATCTGATGGATGATCTCTAGATATAATAACAAGAATACTTAATAGAATTTGAGTTTGAGATCAAGCCTATCTGACGGGAGATCTCTAGATATGATAACAATAATACTCAATAGGATCTGAGACTAAGATCAAGCCTATCTGCAGGATGATCTCTAGATATGATAACAAAAATACTCAACAGAATCTGAGACTGAGATTAAGCCTATCTGACGGAAGATCTCCAGATCTAATAACAAATAACTATATATGAGACCAAGCCTATCTGATGAATGGTCATGAATAATTGGAACTATCTGAGTTCCTTGCTGAGATAGACGACTGTACCTCACAGTCTTGATTTCTAAATATTGATATTGAAACTGCAACTGTGGGAAGTAGTTAATTAACTGACATGCCCCGACCTCCCATAGGTGGGGTTCAACCTGTAACCCCATTTAGAAGGGAATCAATACCATGCCACGAGTAAACACCTCTCTGGTCAAGCCTCTCTAACGGATGACCCTCACAGGAAGTCAACCTAAGGCAATATAATAGTCAAACCTCTCTAACGGTGACAGCCTCTACTGATAGGAACTCCTGTATCCTACATTGGCTACGCAGTTCTAGAGTTCAGGGATTGATCCTAGCAACTCGGCCTCTCTCTGATAGGCAGTCGCCATCTCTTCCCTCACTCAATGCTAGCTCCTACTCCCAACTAAAAGACTCTGAACTGAATTTGCAACTGAACACAAACTGAACTAAATCTAATACTGATCACGTTTCTCAATTGATCTGACTGAGTTAAGCTGAATTCACATAGTTTCGTATCTAATAGACTACTACTGAATCATGGTATTTGACTAATGACATAGAGTTTAAATAGATTACTTATTCACTACTGAGGTTGGAACTGAACACTTGAACACAACTAGATCTAGCTGAGTATAGCGTTGAGGCTAGATTACTAGCGATACAGGGATTACGATGATTATTGAGATTACTGAGATTTCTTATGTTCTATATCTATCTGAGGATATAGAGTTCTATAATTCACTAAGTTCTGAGAATCATGGCCCAACTGGGATTATCATGAAAACTAACACAGGCTCTACACAATAGCTAAATTGTCGGGTATAAATACCCCCAGGTCTTGATAACACAAAAGTAATACATAACCATTCTTAACTAGTCATAACCACAGTCATTCATTCATCATCACAATCACCAAAGCATCCTTTTAAGCATTTAGGAATCATAACCATATATTCACATTACAATCACTACGGCATCACTTCAAGCTTTTAGGAATCACAACCATATATTCACTATCACAATCATTAAGGCATCACTTCAAGCATATAGGAATCAAAACCATATATTAACTATCAGAATCATTAAGGCATCACTTTAAGCATTTAGGAATTACAACCATATATTCACTATCACAATCATTAAGGCATCACTTCAAGTATTTAGGAATCACAAGAATATATCACCATTACCATCACTAAGGCATCACTTCAAGTATTTAGGAATCATAGACAAATAATAGCGTAGGGAAAACATGTTACTATATCATACTCCATTCAACAAGGTCTTGCATCAAGTACTTCACACGCATATTAGTCTTCATATATATTGGATAGCACATGATTGGGAAAACTTTATACTATCATGTCACAACTTACTCGTCAAGAACTTGGCATATATTAGAGGGTAAGCATGTATCAAAGAGCACATAATTGGGGAATTTCCTACTATCATGTCTCAACATATTCACTAAGGCCTTTCAACAAACACTAGGCATGCATATGTTTACACCGAATTGGGGATTCTATGTTATTATGGCACAATTCATTCACTAAGGCATTCATCAAACACTAGGCATGCATGGGTTGTACCTAATAGGGATTTCATGCTATCATACCAAAATTAATTCATTAAGGCATTTCAATAAACACTTGGCATGCATGAACTTGCACACAATTGGGGTTTCCTAATCAATATTCTATAATGGCCCTAATTCTTCACATAAGCATTTTATCAAATATATGGGGAGCATGCTTTGATTATTCAACCATTTCCATACTTAATTGGCATGGACACATCATCTAACAAGCAACTTAAAGAGGATTTACCATGAACATCACATGAATTGCGCATACTAGGGTCAAAGCTTTAAAACCTTGTAAACAAACATAAATCACAACTAAATAATAGCTGGAACATCAATTTCATTTCATATGAATAATGAAAAACTCATAAACATAAAATCATTGAGATTTACAAAAGGGTACTTGAGCTTCTTGGACGAAAGGGACCCAAGAATCAACATTTACATACCTTGGGGAAACTCTTTTCTTAAAAGTTCTTGGAGAGATTCTTGATTGCTCTTGATTTCTCTTGATCTCTATTAATTTTTCTTGAAGAAAACATAAGGGTCTTGATTTTGTAAAACCCTAGTTTTGATGTTGAATATGGGAAATAAGGCAGAGAACCTTTTATCGGGTATATATAGGGGCTGAAGAAGAGTCGGAAAAGACCAAAAAGCCCTTGGAATTAAACTAAAAAATTTTAATTTTACATGCTGGCGCGATGCACCATAATCATGCCAGCTTGTTGAAAATTAGACAATTGGGAAATTGTATGACAATGCGATGCGGTGGAAATCATATTGCAACCTTGGTTGCAAACTCGAAAGGCACCGCAACGCAGTGGAATCACGTTGGTGCACTGGAAATTGACAATTCTAAAATTAAGCCTTGGCACGAGCGCCATATCACGGAGGCTCACAGGATTTTGACGATTGCCATTTGTGATGGCTCCACGATGGGCTAAAGTGCCAGGTGGCACACTGTCTCACTAAAATGGCTCTAACTCCTCACTCGAGTGTCGGATTTAGCCTAATTCTACATGATTCAAGGTATTTCACACTTGAGAAAACGTCTCTTAAACTTTTAGGACCGTATTTTTGCCTCACTGAACATGCTCTAAGGCTCAGACTAGGAGAGAATTTTGCAGGGTGGTATACATAGGCTAACTTAGAAAAGTAGAAAATAAAGCATATACAATACACACTAAGGGCATGCCACCTATAATTAGAAAATGTCCCAAATAGTATCCCACACCATCTCTACTAACAGTTCTACAATATTCATATATACCACACACAAATATAATAAGAAGTCACAAGTACACGGACATCACACATATAGGTATGAAGAAACTAATAAACATATAAAAATATCATATCAATGATGATAATACATACAAAAAGCACAAAGTATACAATAAAAGGCAATGATGATGATGATGATGGTGTGATGCACGAGGTTCATCACACAACCTCTGTATACAACTATCGAGTTGTACTCCTGAGGTAGGACCCATGGGGGTTTGTCAACCTATACATAATCCATATCCAATACCATATCCATATCACCTCTCTAACACATCCATCAATAGAGGGTTTTCAAGATGTCATATTTTCTGTCAAAAAAGCAAATATTTCTAGTATTTTCATGGTGGTACAATTGTTTCATGATGGTATATGACATGAGGATGTAATGCTCACAATGAGAATTTCCATATTCAATCAGTATACCAACCACGTGAGTCAAAATCCACTCAACACTCAAACTATCCATGTAATCCAACATAATTAATATGCCAATAGTGTAAAATACATGAAAATGAACAGTTGATACCACATTATTTTTTTCTTCAGACAAGATATATGTAATATCACATACACAAAGCCAACAATATCATATATGACCCTACACGGTCACATATAAAAAATAATGCCTCAAAACCACTAATTAGCAAAAATATAGGTCCCAACATAGGAAGAACACGATAATTATGTCAATTTTAATGATTAGCTCCCATACCCTAAATATGATTTTGTACCAGTGTTAACTACCCAACCCAAGCTAAATAAAGTTAAGCCATAACTTACCTTGAATGCTAAAACCAAAATGAATAAGCCTCTATCGCTGAGCTTCACCGCACGTGCATACCTACAAATTGGCTAAAACACAAAGATATTGAATCTATACAGCAAAAGAAAGCCAACAATACCCAAATTGCCTATTTCTGAATTGGGGTCAAAACGAACCCTCAAAATGGGTTTTCAAAACAAAACGGTAATATCAAATGTTTTTTTCAAGAACATATTTTCCAAGATTAAATGGACTCAAAGGAGAAAACCTAAGTAAAAACTAGGTGAAATTGGGGTTTTAATGAAAATAATAATAATTTGGGCCATCTAGGCCAAAATCTCCAAAATTCACCTTTAAATCTATATTTAAACTAGATTTGAATGATAAGATAAAAAAAGTAGATGAAATTGGATTTTTTGATATTACGCAAACTTATAAATGGAAGAAAGTGATAAAAAACATGATCCCAAAGTTGCAAGTCTCGAAGATTGTATAAAAATGATGAAAATAAGGTATATAAATGACCCAGGCATCGCTTAAGAAATCACCGGGTTTCTTTAATGACTATCTCTTAAGAGACTAGGAGATTCTATCGCAAAACTTCACCTGTCAGTGGGTGTCACATAAGCGATCTTATTTTCACTTAAGCGAGGATCGCATCTGTGATGTTTGGTGTATTTTTGCATTCTAGCATCACTATTCTAGTCTTTTAAGTCTTGTTTAGAGGATTATTCGCATTCTATATGGGGTTATAATGAGATAAATATGTATCAAAGTGTTAAACCATGTGCGTAAAATTTTAAAAGTGAATTCCACACAAGTTTGTACCTTAAAGATCCATGTAGAAGTTCAACCCGAAAAACTAGTGTTACTAGCTTGAGCTAGGTCCTTGTCTAGTTGGTCTCATTGGATTCTACTATGTTTAATGTGTTCCAAATGGTTTTAATGTGTAATTAAGAGTGGAATAAATTGTTTGTAGTGAGCAAAGTTCAATTTTATTAAGTGTACAGCTGGAGCAATAAGTTGAAGATTAACATGAACTAATTAGGCTTAGCTCTTGTTTTGATTCATTGTTATGAGTAGTGTGTTGTGTTTGTCTCCTAATTCGTGTTGTGTGAGTTTGTAGGAGGCTTTGGGATCTGAATATAATGATGTTTTTATTTTAAGAAGGCTGAAAATCAATGGTAAAGACACCACAATAGGAGGGACTAAGAGAGGAAACTCAACAATTAACCAAAATTCGAAGAACAACTTCCAGAGGCTTAGGGCGATATTGACGCGACGCCCCACCTAGAGCAGGGCTATAGGTAGGGTGCAGCCTTGACTGGAGTGGAGCTCAACCTAGCGCTTGGCCATACCTGGAGCAGGGATTAATCTAGCCCTCTCCACTCTGGAGCTCAATAACTGAACGTTTCCAACTCCAACACGGAACTAGCTTACTCCTATACTATAAATACATGTTATATCACATTTTTACATATCTTTGGACATAATTTGGAGATCAAGGTTCTGATACAACTTCATATGTACGTTTTTGTTATTTAAATTTAGTTCATTCATGCTTTAGTCGTTAATCACCACCTTGTGATTACAATTATGACTATGCATGGCTAAACACCCTTTTCCGAGGTTGAAGCCAAGAACATGACTAGTATAGTTTTGAATTAAATTCATTTAACTTTTCTTATCATTGCTGGTTGTGTTTTCATGTTTTATTTAACTATTTTAAGGATTCATGACCCGTGAAATACATCAATTGTCTACCTTTTTATCTCGGTTGAGGGAATAAGGGATAAAATATTGAGATGAACAAAGTATGGTTTGTATTCCTTAATGAAATAAGGAATTTGAATTATTTTATAGGACAGGGATATACATAGATACCTTATTTGATTCACATGTAGGATGAAGGCTTAATACACTTAAGTGGACTATAACATACCCGCTCAACGATATAGTGGTAAGGTTAACTTAGGTTAATGATTAGAGGTTGGGAAACCATAATCATACAACTAACCCTACGAATCAACAACCAAGATAAGAAAGTTAACGAATGAAGTTTAACAACATAGTATGACTGTTCAAATTTCTTTAAACCTAGTTTTACTCTTATTTATTAATTCAAGATCTTTATTTACACATTGTTTACTTTTTTACAATTTACAACTTCCAAACTCTATTTTGGTTATGTTTACATCAACTGAGTCTAAATTGTAAGCAAAAATAGAATGTTTGTTCAATCAAATCTCTGAGGGATCGATACTTGGCTTTCAATAGGCCACTTGACTACTTGATAAGACCACGTACACTGGCGTGTGCACTTGGGAGCTGTCAAGTTTTTGGTGCCATTACCGGGGACTTGTTATTCTACAATTGTTTATTTTAGTTCTACTTTTAGATTTATTTGGTGTTTTTGCACTTGATCTTGGTTTTGTGATTGCAGAAAATAGGTTTTAACGTTAGGGAGTTGGCAATGGATACGGATTTGGTTTAACCTAGCCCAAAACCAGAACAACACTTCCATTTATGAAGGAGAGACGTAATCTATCTCCCTCAATTCCCTTAAATAAAGGTAGACCAAGTAGTTCCTACTCCAATGGCTGAGGAACAAGCAGCCCGCAGGACAGTGAGGGAAGTCGCAGTTCCACTTCTGAAGAACTTGACTTCCCTAATTCAAGACCAATTATTAGGGGAAATTTTGAGTTAAATCACAACATGGTATAGCTTCTCATCAGTAGTAGACAGTTTGTAGGGCTTTCACACGAGGATCCATAAGTCCACTTGCTGAATTTTATTGAGCTTACTGACACATTCATTCTGACTGGGGTGAGTATAGATTATGTGAGGCTGACACTTTTTCCCCATTCACTATTAGGGGAAACTAAAAGGTGGTTGAATACGTAGATGGCCAATTCATTAACATCATGGGATGACTTAGCCAGAAAGCTCCTCATCAGAATCTTTCCATCTGATAGACTATGAGGCTTCATAGTGAGATAGTGAGCTTCAAACTGAAGTCAAAAAAAAACCTCTATCATGATTGAGAACACTTCAAGGATCTTTTTTAGGATTTGCCACATCACCACCAATCTAATGAGGTACTTGCTTACACTTTTCTAGAAAAACTTAATCATAATACGAAGATTTTTCTAGATTTAGTAGCAGGTGGTCAAGAGCTAGATTTACTTATGATTAATTGTACACCTTGTTGAACCACATAGCATAAGAAAATCTAGAGTGGCATTCAGATTGTAGAAGTTCCATAAAAGAATTATAAGTGTATTGAAGATAGATCTATGTAAAGACTTATCATCTCAGGTTGCAACATTGTAAAATATGATAAACACTCAGTTCAGTAGCCTGAAATTTGTAGCTCCACAACCTACAACCACAATCAATGCCATCCAACAAGCTACATACTGGTGTGAAGTGTGTGGTAATAGTTACCACTTAGCAACTATGTATGCTTTAAATCTGGAATCAGTGATGTATGTTGGTAATGCTTAAAGGCAAAATTATGGTAATGCCTACAACATGAAGTGGCAGACTCAGACAAATTCAGCAACCACAGGAATAAGGGAATCAGTCAACTATCAACATAGAAGAGATGTTTTAGTATCTCGTAGCTAGTCAGACACAATTGGCTTCAATTATGAAAAATTCACAAGAAGCTTAGAGAAGTTTAGAGTTTAAAGTGGGAAAGTTAAAGAAAGCATTAAATACTATGCCACAAGGTAGTTTTCAAGCAGATAGAGAAGATCCAAAGCAGGTTATGGAAATCAACTTAAGGGATGGTAAAGATCTTCAACAAGAACCACTAAAGGCATCTATAGAGGTAGATGCTGATGTGGTAACTGAATAGGTAACTGAAAAAGTTGCTGAAAAATAAAAGAAGTCTGAGTACTTCAAAGAAAAAGTTGTTGCAGAAAAAGTGAAGAAGACACCACCACTACCCTTCCCTCATAGGCAAATTAAAGCAAAGAAGGAGACAATGTTCAAGAAGTTCTTTGATACATTTAGAGAGCTTCACATTAACTTACCTTTGTTAGATATTCTGTAGGGTGTGCCCAAGTATGCAAAGTACTTGTAGGATGTGATTGCTAATAAGATGAAATTACAAGATATGGGGGCAATAACACTCACTGAATAGTGTAGCACTGTAATGACACAAAAAATCCCCAAGAAATTAAAAGATACATGGAAGTTCACTCTAACTATCCAAATTGGGAGTAAAGTGGTCCATACATTGAGTGACATAAGGGCGAGCATAAATTTGATGCCCCTATCTTTCTTTGAAAAATTGGTCTTGGCAAAGCCTAAATCGACCAATATGGTTTTGTAGCTAGTAGACAGATCTATGCTATATCTAAAAGGAATAATAGAGGATGTCCTCATAAAGGTTGGTAAATTTATTATTCCTACTGACTTTATTATTCTTGATTTTGAGGCACATGAATAGGTACCAATAATCTTAGGGCATCCATTTATACCAACTGGAGGAGTATTGATTGATGTTAGAGAAGGCACACTTAAAATTAGGGTAGAGGATGAAGAGGTGGTATTTGATGTTTACTAAGCACCCAAAATAACATCCCAGTATAAAGATTTATGTATGATCAATGTTATTGAAGAGGGCAAGTTTGGGGTGGATAGTTTACCAAAGACCTCTTTAGACTACCTGATTAGGCAGCCTAAGCTTCTACCACCTAAGCCTGATTTGATGCTAATTGATGAGCCTGAAAAGGCTAGAGTTGAGGAATCTACCACTCTTGAAAATTCACACCCAAGAAGGGTGAAAACAATAAGAAAATAGAGATTAACCATGATAAAGAGAAGGAAAGAGAATGACTAATGCATTAGTTGGGTCGTGCCACGATACTAAATTAGGCGCTGCTTGGGTGGCAACCAAAGTTAAGTAGATATTTTTATTTTTATTTTTAGTTTTTATTTTTCATAGTTTTTGTTTTTGATTGAGTCACAGGTTTATAGGAAGTCTGAGTACTAGAAACCTGAGCTAAAAAGCATGGTAAAAACTGAGTGTGGGGTCCCGTAGATCCCATTAATACAAAAGATGCTACTATCTAGGTATAAAGGCTTCAGAGAGTATTTCTATATTTTACTTTGAAGTTCACTTTGTGGAAAAACTAGATTTTTAAGTGGGAGGGGGGGCATAAATTCCTAAATTTTGGCTCAATTTAAAATTATTTGTGTAAGATATTCTTATTGGTACTATTTTTGATTACATGGTGCAAGTGTTTTGTTTGGTAAAAGCATGTGGAATAAGTGAATTGCTACTTTTGAGACTCTTAGGCTCATTTTTGGGAATCTTGTACATTTTAACTTAAATTTGCATTGATGCTATTGCGTGGTTGGGAGTCAATGATGATCCTATTCAGTTGAGCATGTACCATGTGCATGTGAGATTTTCATATATTATTTGTTGCATGTGATTTCTAGAACTTGCCCGGTGTGTGTGTAAAGCAAAATAAAGAATGAGAGTTTAGGAGATGATTAAGCATTTCTTTAATACCCTTGTTTTATACCTTGTATCTGTCCTACCCTTTGTGCATTATCCTAGTTAATCCCTATTGAGACTTTTGGTAGCCTCATAAGTAGCCTAATCCCTTCTTTGATACACCATAATTTGATCAAAAAAGCTCTTAAGTGCTTTAATGAAAAATTGATTTAGTGAAGAGTTTAAGAAATTGAAGAAGAAAAAGGTGAATTGATGCCCCAAGGTAATAGTTAGTGGTGTTTATATTTGATGTGTGGTGGTTTGGAGTGATATAAATTGTGTTAGAAATATTCCCATGATTTTAGAAAATGAAAAAAAATGAATCTTGAAGGAATAAACAATACACCCACCATGTTTTTGTGAAAATGCTTAAAAGAGATGGAGCAAAAACAAAAGATATGGGTGGATGAAAAAGTGAAATTTGGTTGTTGGAGATTGGTTTTAAATGTATAATGTAGTGTATTAAAGCTCTTAGTGAGGTTAGTAACTTTTCCCAAATAGTTCCTACCCGTCCCTTAGCTGACATTACAATCCTGAAAAGACCTATTTAATCCTATACTTGACATTCTAATACTAAAGGAGCATTACACTTAGGGAGAGCTTATGGTTCATAGTGTTTAGCTTGTGAATTCTTTGTGAGAGAGAGTAATTTTATTCTTGTACCCATCATGTTTGGAATTGTTTAATTGTGAGAGATTATGTGTAACACTATTGTTGTGAGGGACACATATTTGATAAATGTGGATGATTTGTATGATTTCCTAGATTGAATGATAAGCATGAGTTTTCCAACTCGGCGAGTTGATTCTTGAGGCTAGGATGTTTTTGAGTCGTTTTCATAAGATTTTAATTGTGTTTGTAACATGCTTAGTGTAGAAACTTGCATTCATGTAGTCATTGTAGTACTATCTTGAGTGTATTACATGTTGTAGAAGTTTAGAGTCTCTGGCTCATGATGTTGATACTAAAAAGTTGTTCAAGAATGAACAATGTTTTAAGTGTGGGGTAGTGATGTTGGGTGTATTTATCCATTCTAGCATCACTATTCCAGTCTTTTTAGTCTTGTTTTGAGGATGATCCGTATGTTATATGGGATGATAATGAGATAAATTTGTATCAAAATTTTAAAGAATGTGATTACAATGTTCAAAGTGAAGACTAAACAAGTTTGTACATAAAAGATCCATTTAGAAGTTCAACTCGGAAAACCAGTGTTACTAGCTTGAGCTAGGCGCCTGTCTAGTTAGTCTTGTTGGATTCTATTGTATTTAATGTGTTGCAAATGGTTTTAATATGTAATTATGAGTGGAATAACTTTTTTGTAGTGAGGAAAGTTAAATTTTATTTAGTGTACAGCTGGAACAATAAGTTGAAGATTAACACGAACTAACTAGGCTTAGCTCTTGTTTTGATTCATCGTTATAAGTAGTGTGTTATGTTTGTCTCCAAATTCGTATGGTGTGAGATTGTGGGAGTCTTTGCGATCTGAATATGATTATATTTTTATGTTAAGAATGCTGGAATCTATGGGAAAGACACCAAAATACAAGGGAATAAGAGGGGAAACTCAACACTTAATAAAAATTCGGAGAACAACTTCTAGAGGCTCAGGGTGATATTGAGGTGACGCCCCACATGAAGAAGTGCTATGGATAGGGAACAACTTTGCCTGGAGTGGTACTCAACATAGGCCTCAGCCTAACCTGGAGTGGGTCTATAGCCAAGGTGGTACCCTCTCCTCTCCGCGGCTCAATAACTGAATATTTCTAACTCCGACACAGACTTGGCTTACTCTTATACTAAAATACATGTTATATCACATTTTTTCATATCTTTGGACATATTTTGGAGATCAAGGGTTTGCTACAGCTTTATATTTTTGTTTTTAGCATTTTAATTTAGTTCATTCATGTTCTTAATTATTAATTACCACCTTGTAATCATGATTACGTCTACGTGTGGCTAAATACCATATTTTGGATCACCTTCTTCTTTTTGGTGCAGCGATTAGACGATCAAAGCAGTTCATGCATTAACTTTGGAGTGGTGAGCTTTCTTTCTTCGAAATACATTCCTACTTGGTCTCCTATCTTTAGACATAGCCATTTGACTTTTTGTGGCTATTGTCGGGGGCTTGTCCTAACATATACATTTTTAAACTGTGGTTATATAGAGGTATTGTGGATGGATGTGGACATGGGAATATTAGTAAGTTTATGAATCTAATGAAATGCATAGACATGTTTAAGTTATTACTATTAATAATTTTTTCGCTATCTTATTATATGGTTGGATTCCATTTAACCATTGTGATATATATTGATGATTAGGTTGGGTTATCAGGGCGACCTCTAATTCATGTGAGCTTGGGGTTCCCATACCACATGGCTTGGTTTTGGGGCATGTCGAGTTGGTATCAAAGCCTAGGTTCATGGTCAGTTTGGTGTCCATAATACCGTGTCAAGTAGAGTCTCTTTTATGGGTAAGAAGTGCATCACATTTATATAATAGGGGCTATAAGACATTTTTGAACTGTTTTCTTTTCTTGTGTTTCAATCTCAAGATATAGAGTCTAAGGTCTTGAGTGCCTTTGATTTCTATTTTCTATCTTTCAAATCATGCCACCAAGGTGATATGAGGTTCAGGCAAACAGTTTTTCCTAGATTGAGGGCCATAGGGATGAAGCTCGTCCAACTTCTGGAGTTTAGACTTGGGCTAGGGCTGCGACATCTGACCATCTTTATTGGATTCCACTATCCCCACCGACCCCGACTAAGAGTGTGACCAACCTATTCTGTCACCTCAAGGGGATGCTTCTAATACCGAGCATTGTCACTCTATCAACCTCATAACTCATTTGGTAGCGTTTCAATTGAAGTATGATGAACTTGCTAACATTGCTTCTGAGGCCACAAGGGTTGGCCAATTTATTAGGTTGAAACCTCCTATATTCTTTGGTATGAAGTTTGAGAAAGATCCTTAAGGTTTCATTAATGAAAATGAGTACATTTTTTAAATTATGCATGCTTCGGAGGTTTAGGCCATTGATTTTCCTTCCTACCAATGAAAAGATGTAGCGTACAAATGTGATTAAGGGTGAGAGTTGTCTAGATATGTAGATGCTAGTCCCGCTATTTTGAAGGATTTCTCCAAGGCATTCTTAGACTGTTTCTTAACTCAAGAGTTAAGGGAGGCTAAGGAAGAAGAGTTTGTGAACTTGAAGCAAGGGAGGATGTTCTTTCAAGACTATGCCTTGAAATTCCATCAATTATCAAGGTATGCTCTAGAGCTTGTTTCTACCAGGAGGGCTAGAATGTGAAAATTTTTCTTGAGATTTCCCAATGAGTTGGTTCTTGAGAGCAAGGCAACTTTGTTTATAAAAAATATACATATCTCTAAGTTGATTGTTTATATGGAATTAGTGGAAAAAAAGAATAAAAAAAAAATTGAGTTGAGACAAAGGTAGGGGCAGAAGTTTTGACCCTCCGAATTTAGTGGTGGAAGTGGTGAAAATGGCCTAGAAACAAGTGGGGGAGTTTGAGTTCTTTCTTTTCGGTTAATGCCACTTACCCAAAGTCGTAGGGTGATCATCGATCTCAATTTAGTGGTGGGTTTTGGGCACAGGGTGCCAAATTTTAGACTAGTAGTGCCCAGTCGGCTCTACCCCGCCCTTCTTATAGATTAGGTAGTCAAAGTCATCATTGTCAGAGTAAGAAGAGAAGAAATAAATGTCTTCATTGTGGTCAGGTTAGGCAAATATAGCGTGAGTGCCGCTCTCAAGTGGCTTCTTTGGCCAATAGGGCCTCTATTGTTACTCTATCTACCCCAGTACCAAGTGGTGCTTTGTCTGCCTCTGCTTCTATTCCTGTAACCAACGCTGGCCAGAACCATTTTTATGCACTTGCTACTCGCAAAGATTCTGAGGTGTCTCCTAATATTGTCAAGGGTATGTTAAGACTTTTCTACCATAATGTGTATTTTTTGCTTAATACAGGGTCTACTCTTTCTTATGTGATCCTATATATGGTTGTACATATTGATTGTGGTCCTGAGAGTCTGTCAGTTTCTTTTTCTATTTATACCCCAATAGAAGACTCTATGGTTATTAAAAAAGTCTATACAAGGTGTGAGATATTTGTTGGTGGTTGATATACTCTTATAGATTTGATAGAGTTGGACATGGTTGATTTTTATGTCACCCTAGGAATGGATTGATTCACTCTTATTATGATTCCATATATTTTGGAACCCGTAGGGTCATGTTTAAATTCCATAATGAGCCAGTCATTGTATAGGAAGGAGGTTCCTTAGAACCTAAGGAAAGGTTTGTTTCTTATCTTAAGGCCCAAAGGTTGATTTCGAAGGGGTGTTTGTATCATTTAGTCTGAGTTAAAGATTCTAACTTGAAAGAGCATTTGCTATAGTCCATCCCCATCGTTAAAGAGTTTCCTGAGGTGTTTCCCTATGATCTTCCCAGTGTTCCTCCTGATAGGGAAATTTATTTTTGGGATTGATTTTTTCTTGACAATTGTCTGATTTCTATCCCTCCTTATAGAATGGCTCCGGCAGAGATAAAAATGCTTAAGAAGATATTAGAAGACCTCTTAGATAAAGTTTTTATCTACCCTTGTGTGTCTCCGTGGGGTGATCCCATATTGTTTGTGCATAAGAATGATGGTTCCCTTCTTATGTACATTGATTATAGTTAGTTTAACAAAGTGACCATAAAGAATAAATATCCTCTTCCCAGGATTGGTAATTTTTTCGATCCACTTCAGGGTACGAAGTGTTTCATTAAGATTGATCTTAGATCGAGTTATCATCCACTTATGATTAGGAATGTGGATATCCCTAAGACTGCCTTTAGGACCCGGTATGGTCACAATGAGTTTCTTGTCATATCTTTTTGGTTGACCAATGCCCTGGCGGCTTTCATGGACTTGATGAATAAATTTTTCTATCCATTCTTGAATATGTTAGTTATTGTCTTCATTGATGATATCTTAGTGTATTCTAAGAGTGAGGCAGATAATATAGATTACCTCTATTCCATGTTGCAACTTGAACGATCATCATTTGTATGCCAAGTTCTCTAAGTATGGGTTTTGGTTGAAAGATGTAGCTTTTCTTGGTCATGTTATATCTAGTAAGGGGATCATGGTAGATCCCTAAAAGGTTGCACCAGTTAAGAAGAGGCCTAGACCTACTACTCCATTTGATATTCAGAGCTGCTTGGGTCTAGTCGGTTACTATAGAAGAATTGTGGAGAGTTGTTTTACTAAAGCTGCTCCATTGACCAAGTTGACCCAAAAGAAGCTTAAGTTCTTATTATCCGATGTACGTGAGGGTAGTTTTGTAAAGTTGAAAGATAAATTGACTTAGCCTCTAGTTTTAACCTTGCCTAAGGGTAGTAATGGTTTTGTGGTTTATTGTGATACTTCTCGTGTCAGTCTTGGTTGCGTGTTAAAGAAACATAGTAGGGTGCTGGCTTATGCTTCTCGGCAATTGAAAATTCATGAAAAGAACTACCCTACTGACGACTTAAAGTTGTTAGCTATGGTCTTTGCATTAAAGATTTGAAGAAATTATCTCTGTGGGGTTCATGTGAATATCTTTTCTAATCATAAGAGCCTCTAATATGTATTTACTCAAAAGGAGTTGAACCTCCGACAAAGAAGGTAGGTTGAGATATTGAAAGACTATGATATGAGTCTTTCTTACCATCCCAGTAAGGCAAATGTATTTGCCGATGCACTTAGTAGATTGTTTATTTGAAGTTTGGCCCATATAGATGAGGATAAGAGGTAATTAGTGAAGTGCATTCACTATCTGGAAAATCTTGGAGTTCAACTTGCGGACTCTGAGGATAGTGGTGTGTTTATGCATTCGGTATCTCAGTCGTCTCTTGTTGTTGAGTTAAAGGAAAAGTAAGTAATAGACCCTTCTTTGATGAAGATCAAGAGTAATACGGGTCAACACAAAGTTACGGACTTTATGATTGGTGGTTATGACATCTTGAGATATCGAGATAGGCTATGCATTCCCTACATCGATGGATTAAGGGAAAAGGTTCATGGCTGAGGCTCATAGAGCCCATTTTGCTATTCATGCTGGTTCCACCAAGATGTATCATGAAATTAGAAAGTTCTATTGGTGGAATTATATGAAACGTGATATGGCTAGCTATGTGGCCAAGTGTATGGTATGTTAACAAGTAAAGGTTGAGCACATAAGGCCCGGTGGATTGTACCAAGCAATTGTGGTTCCTGAATGGAAGTGAGAGGCAATTAATATGGATTTTACTACTACTCTTCCTAGATCTCAGAATTAATATGATTCTATTTTGGTCATTATTGATAGAATGACCAAGTCCACTCACTTTTTGCCCGTGAGGACTAATTTTTCAATGGAAATTATGATAAGTTGTATCTTACAGAGATCATGAAGTTGTATGGTGCTCCGGTTTCTATTATCTCAAATTATGGTTTTGTATTCTGATAAAACTTTTGGATGTCATTCCAAAAGGGTTGGGTACTAAAATGCTCTTTAGTACGGCGTTTTACCCACAAATAGATAGACAAGCAGAAAGGACCATCCAAATATAAGAAGATATATTACAGGATTGTGTGATTGATTATGGTGGTAGTTGGTATGACCACTTTCCATTTATTGAGTTCGCCTATCCTAATAGTTACCACTCTAGTATTGGCATGGCACCTTTTTAAGCATTTTGTGGTAAGAGATGTGGATCTCCTATTATGCTGTATGAGGTTGACGAGGGTAAGTTGCTTGGCCCTGATCTAGTTCACCAAGCCTTAGAGAAGTTAAAGGTGATTCGTGATAGGTTGAAAACCACACAAAGTCCAAAAGTCCTACGCGGATATGAGTTGCATGGACTTAGAGTTTAATGTTGTTATTTGATATTCTTGAAAGTGTCTCCCATGAAGGGAGTGATGCAGTTTGGTAAAATAGAAAGCTTAGTCCATGGTATGTTCGTCCCTACTTTATTATAAGGAGGGTTGGAAATGTTGACAATGAATTAGAGTTGCCTTCTAGTATGAACTCCATTCACTCGGTTTTACATGTCTCTGTGTTGCAGAAATGTATGGGTGATCCTTAGTTGGATTTTTCTTTGAGGGATGTTGATATTTCAAACTATTTTTCCTATAAAGAGACCTCAAAGAGGTTCTTGGATTGGTAAGTTCACCTGTTGTGAACGAATAAAATGGCTTTAGTGAAGGTTCTATGGAGGATCAAAAAATCCAAGCAGACTACGGAGGCAAAAGAGGACATAAAGTTTAAGTTCCCACATTTGTTTTCAATCGCAGAAACTCGTGATTGAGGTATGTGTTAATCTTCTTAATTAGACTTATGTCCTTGGTTGATAATGGGTTCAAGTCCCTAAACATTGAATGAGCCAAGTGGCTTTGATAAATGATGGGTTTGAATCCCCTATTGAGGTGAATGATGAATTGAATGATCATGATATGTGTTACGTTGAATACTTGTTGTGTACTTAATTCTAACTTGTTTGAATGATGTTTTAATATGAGTGAATGTATTAGCATGTGTTATGATTGCCTTGCCCATCATTCTCAGATGAATGATCAAAGTGGGGGAGAATTGAAACACCTAGACTCAGAACCATAAAAAAACTTCATCTTTTAGTATCACTTGGGTGGGAACAACTAGGGGATTGAGTCGTACCCCTATGATACAATTCATAGCTTATTCTCCTACTCTCTCATATCCTAGGAAGTGTGGTAAGGGTCACACACTGTCCTAGTTATGAGTGACCCTCCCATTAATCATACCTAAGGGTATGAGTTGTACCTAGGTTAGTCATATGGAGTGAGGTCTTAGCTGGGAGTGAAATATTCTTGTTACGAGTGCAACATATGAGTTAGGGATGAGTCATACCTTTTGGATATGACTCATAGGTGTATGGTCATTTCCATAATAGTGTGTGTGACCAAGGAAAAGCCTAGGGTATGAGTCAGGGTACCACTCGTACCCTAGGGTACGACTACTTAAGTGAGTCGTACTGCTGGATGAGTTCAATGTTCAGCTTTTAACGAAGGGCCTTGTGATCATTTACCATGTCTAAAACCCTAAGCCCTCTCACTACATAAGTGTGTGTAGCCTCCTAAACATCTATTTTGATTGATCGAACACCCTACACACTCTCTTAAACTCATCCTTGAAGAATTGGAGGCTAGGGTCTCAAGAGTGGTCTTTAAGAGGCAAATGGGAGTCAATATTATTGGTTATTCATCTTTTTTAAGTCATGTACCTCTTCCCCTTGTTAATAAACTCTAAACACATAAATTTTACCCTTATATTAGTAAGTGTACATGGTGGTTTTGCAATAAAATAAAAAGGGTTTTGCTGCTTAATGATGAATAATTATTGTTCTTTCTTAGACTTGTGTTTAGACATGTTATTGATGATGATTTGTACATAGGAATACATGTTGTATATGGCTGAACATGTGGGCCATGAGTAACCCTAATCTTGATGATTTCTACTAAGAAAATAGCCTTGTTGAAGGTATACACATAAGGTGTTTGTGACAATGTCTAAGTGAATTGCCTAGTCAATTGTTGGTGATGTGTTGATCTAGGGCACTAGCCCAATAGTTATCAATGATTGATATATGATATTGTAAAAGTATTACGAGCCATGTATTGGGAGATTGATAACTTAGTTGGTTGATGGCTAATGAGAGTGTAAAGAGCCTAGACATGAAGATGAACTTAAATTGTGTATGGAACCAAAGTATAATAAAAATATGGTATAAGATTGCTTATGAAATGTGAATAGTTTGTGTGGTATTGATGACCATAAATTTTATAGTATGATGAATTAAGTTAAGGCATTGCCCTATTTAAATTATTTAGAAATGAAGTCTCCCATGAGGGCCATGTGGTAATGTATAATGTTGATATGGGTAAGTTGTTCAAGTCCTTAAATATTTAAATGAATGGCATAAATGTTAATATATGAGTTAATGGGTAATAGTTCGAATACCGCCTAATAATGACAATGAAATATCTTATGGTTTGAGTTTCTTTCCCGATAGAATGGCTTTTGGTTCTAGTCCCTTGCCCGATGAAACTAGTGGTTTGAGTCCCTAAACCGATGAAAGGGTTTGTGGTTTGAGTCCATTTAACAATTAAATGGATAGTGGTTTAATTCCCTAGACCTATGAAATGTCTTGTGGTTTGGGCCCTCGCCTAATGAATTGACTATTCTATAACTAGTGGTTCAAGTCCCTAGTCCGATGATATGACTAGTGGTTCAAGTCCCTAGTATAATAAGATGAAAAGTAGTTTGAGTCCCTAGTCAAATGAGATGGGTTATGGTTTGAATCCCCTGCCTAATGAAAATGGTTAAATTTGTTGACTTGGTTTGGGGTTAGGATCCCCTTGACTAATGGAACGAAGATGTTCAATGTTATAAAAATTGGTAAGTTGGATGATTGAAAGTTCATCACCCCTTGTCTCATGAATAAATGATTTAATAATACATGCTATAACTTTTTCTATGTTTTGGCTTGTGGTGTAACGATATGTACATATATCTTCATTTATGCCAATACTTGTGTAAATATAATTGCATTTGATGAATCAACTTGAATTGATCAAATGTACTATTTTGACCTTATCCTTGAATTACATGCTTAGGCTCCAACTGCTAACCATCTTCGAATGCTATGCCCCAATGTGACATAGGAGTTGAAGCATTATCTACATTTCCTATACAGTAACTAGATGATCAAAGCAGTTCATCAATTAACTTTGGATTGGTGAGCTTTCTATCTCCAAAAGACATTCATCCTTGGTCTCCTATCTTTAGACTTTGTCATTTGACTTGGTTTGGCTATTGTCAGGGGCTTATCCTGACATATACATTTCTAAACTTTAGTTTGTTTAGAGGTATTGTGGATGACTGTGGACTTAGGAATATTGGTTAGTTGAATAATATAATGAAGCGCATAGACATGTTTAAGTTATGACTTTTAATATGTTTTTAGCTATCTTATTATATGGTAGAAATCCATTCGGCCCTTCTGATATATATTGTTGATTATGTTGTGCTATAGAGGAGACCCCCAGTTCATGTAAGTTTGGGGTGCCCATATGACATGGCTTGGATTTGGGGCGTGTCACCCATCACAGCCAGGACTTTGATCGGGTTATGGAAAAGTTAGTATTAGAGCCAAGGTTTGGTGTCATTAATTATCTATAAAGTCATGTCAAGTTAAATCTCTTTTATGGGTTTGTAACACGCCAAACTTATATGGGAGTGAAAGCTAGGCATTTAGGAAAATTTCCATCTCTTATTGTTCTATTTTGGGTTGTAAAGTCTACGATCTTGGAATCTTCTCTAATCCTAGTATGTTTGTTTTTTAGATCATGCCTTAGAGATGATCTGATGCTCGTAGAAAATCTTTTATCCCGTCTGAGAAAAATATCGATGGAGCTCATACTACTTATGGAGTTCCTCGTAGCCCTTCTTAAACACCGAAGCTGATATGTCCAATGCTGAGTTTCTCTAGTCAATCAATTTTCTTACCCAGTTGGTGGCCTCTAAGACTGAGCATGTTATTTCTGTTGCTCTATTTTCTGCGGTTACTATAGTTGTCCAATTTATGAGGTTGAGTCCTATGATTTTCACTGGTTCTAAAGCTAAGGAATATCTTTAAAATGTCATTGATGAGATGGAAAAAAAATTTCACGTGATGTATTCCACTGATGTGAAGAGTGTGGAGTTTGCTTTTTATCAGTTGAAGGATGTGGCATATCAGTGGTATGAGGAATAGGACCCTTCTAGGGGTGATGATGTTGAATCTGCTTTGTGGAATAAATTCTCTAGTTCTATTATTTATCGCTTCTTTCCTCAAGAGTTGAGGGAGGAGATGTCTAAGGGATTTAAGAATTTTAAGGAAGAAAGGATGATAGTAAAGGAGTATACCTTGAAGTATCATCAGTTATGGCATTATGTTCTAGAGTTGATGTCTAGAATGAGGATGTTTGCTTCTGGCTTATTCCGTGATTTGATTTTTGTAAGAATAGCTACCTTGTTGAATAATGATATGGACATCTCTAGAATTGTGATGTACATGCAAAAAATTGAAGTGGAAAAGAAGAAGAAAGAAGAGATAAGTGAAAGAAAAATAAAAAATTTTGATATTAGATCAGGGTGGAGGTCAACAATAGAGTGGTAGAGACAGTGGATAATGTTCTAAGAAGAATTGAGGTATTTCCCGATCCCACTCTATTTCTAGTGCTCCTTATCCAAAGCCATTGAGTGATCGTTGTTTTCAAACTAGTGTCGGTCCCAGGGCATACGGTGCCTAACCTTTGGTTAGTGGGGCTCAATTATCTCTATTATATCCTCCTTATAGATTTTGTGGTCAGGTAAATCATGGTGTTTATAAAGAGGGAAGGAATAAGAGTTTTAAATATGGTTTGATTTGTTATATGTAGAGGGATTTTCCTTCTATGGTTTCTTCTAGGGAAAATAAGATCCCTTTTTACTACTTTGTCAGATCCTACACCAAAGGGTTCTACCTTTGCTTCTAGTCACATCACTACTTAGAACTGTCTATACGCTCTTTCCACTGGCCAAGAATCAGAGGCGTCCCCCAATGTTTTTACTGGTAAGCTCAAACTATTGTTTCATGATGTGTATTATCTACTTGATCCTAGGTCTACTTTTCTTGTATGACGCCTTTTATGGCTATTCAAGATTTGTGTTGATCTTGAATATATTTTGCACCTTTTTTTAGTCTCCACCCTATTTGGTGACTCTATTGTGTCTAGGAGAGTCTATAGGGGTTGTTTGGTATATATATGTGGTAGGGAGATGCCAGTGGATTTGATAGAGTTGGCCATGATAGATTTTGATACAATATTAGGGATGGATTTTTTGTACTCGGGCTATACCTCTTTTGATTGTCGGACCTTAAGGGTCAATTTCTTTTTCCCAAATGAGTCAGTGATTGAGTGGGAAGGTAGTTCCCTAGTGCCCAAGATAAGGTTCATCTGTTATCTTAGAGCTCGAAAACTGATTTCCAAGAGGTATCTCTACCATTTAGTGCATGTTAAGGATTTTAGATTTGAAGTTCCTTTTTTTTAGTCTGTGCCTATGGTCTTTTAGTTTCCTGAGGTATTCCTGATGATCTTATAGGTGTTCCTCCTGATAGGGCAATTGATTTTAGGATTGATATTATTTCGGACACTCATCATATTTCCACCTCTTCTTATAGAATAACTTTGGCTAAGTTTAAAGAACTCAAAGAGAAATTAAAAATCTTATTAACAAGGGCTTTATTCACCTAAGTATGTACCTATGGGGTGCTCCCATTCTTTTTGTGCATAAGAAAGATGGGTCCCTTTTGATGTGTATAGATTACTGCCAATTAAATAAGGTGATCGTCAAGAATAGTTATCCTCTTCCTAGCATCGTGACCTTTTTGATCAGCTTCAGGGTGCTAAGTACTTTTCAAAGATTGATCTTCAATCTGGGGACCATTGATTGAAGATTACGGAGGTTGATATCACTAAGATCACCTTCTAAACACGATATGGTCATTTTGAAGTTTTTGTGATGTCCTTTGGTTTGAGTAATGGCCTGACAACATTCATGGATCTTATAAATTTGTATATCCATTAGTTTTTGGACTTTCTTGTCATCATATTTATTGATGTTATTCTACTACATTTGAAAAGTGAGGTGGATCATGCTGATAGCCACTTTATAGTTTTGCAGACCCATAAGGAGCAGCGATTGTATGCTAAATTCTCTAACTATGAATTCTGGTTGAATATTGTGACTTATTTGGAGAATGTTGTTTCTAGTGAAGGGATCTTGGTGGATACAGAGAAGGTTGTAGTGGTAACAAAGTAACCTAGACCCATGACTCTAACCGATATTTGATGCTTCTTGGGTTTAGCTAATCTAACTCAAAAGAAGGTGAAGTTCTTATGGTTTGAAGCTTGTAAGGGTAGTTTTGAGAAGTTGAAGGAGAAGTTTACTTCGGCTCAAGTTTTGACCCCACCCGAGGGTACCAAAATTTTTGTTGTTTGTTGTGATGCACCCAGGGTGGGACTAGGTTGCGTGTTTATAAGGCATTGTATGGTGATTCCATTACACTAAGCTCTTCATTGAGGAAATTGTGAAATTACATAGATCTCCAGTTTCCATCATATCTAATCGAGGCTCTCAGTTCTTATCTAATTTTTGGTTTTTCTTTTAACGAGGTTTATGGAATAAGGTAAACCTTAGCATCGCTTTCCACCCTCAAATGGATGGACAATCGGAGAGGACAATACAAACTTTGGAAGATTTTTTGAGGTCTTGTGTGATAGATTTTGGTGGTTGTTGGGTTGAATATTTACCTCTCATTAAGTTTACATATAATAATAGCTATCACTTGAGTCTTGGGATGGATTCATTTGAGGCTTTATATGGCAAGAGGTGTGGGTCACCTATTGGGTGGTTCAAGATTGGTAAGAATAATTTGTGTGGTCCTGACTTGGTTCACCAAGATATGGAAAAGGTGAAGGTGATTCGGGATAGGCTTAAGACCGCTCAAAGTTGCCAAAGGTCCTATGTAGATGTAAGGCAAAGGGACTTGCAGTTTAATGTAGCAGATTTGGTGTCCTTGAAAGTGTCTCCCATGAAGGGAGTAATATTGTATGGATAGAAGGGAAAGCTCAGTCCCTAGTATATTGGTCTCTTTTGTATTTTAAGGAGAGTAGGCAAGATTGCTTATGAGTTGGAATGCCCTTCGACTTTGGGTTACATTCATCCTGTCTTCCATGTGTTGATGTTGAAAAAGTGTGTGGGCGATCCTTTCTTGATTGTTCATTTAGATAGTGTGATTGTCTCGAATTCCTTGTCTTATGAGGAGGTCCTGATTTATATTTTGGATTGACAAGTTCCGCGGTTGCGAAAAAGGATGCGGCTTCGGTAAAGGTTATATGAAGGAACCAAAAGTATGAAGAAGCTACTTAGGAGGCCGAAGAGGACATGAATTCTAAATACTCAGTCTTGTTTCACAATTCAAATAATTTTAATTGAGGTATGAGTATTCCTTAACATCCTTTTTTTGACTTTATTAAAGGAGATTGGGCTTTCCTCAATTTCTTTATTATTTGTCTTTATTAAAGGTAATTGTAGGTGTACTATGTGACACAAATCATGCTAATTAATGTGTTGTCCCATCATTTAAGGATGAATGATCCAAAGTGGGGGGGGGGGGGGGGGGGAGCGAGAATGTAACACCCTAAATTTGTGGGCCTTGAAAATTTCTAAAATTCTTCCCTCACTGTTGATACTACATATCCCCTTACAAGTCATAGTGAATCTTGATGAGCTGTTGAACCTAAATCATAGTCTGACTAGTGTGTAAGGCTAAGTTTTCTATCCTGAGTATGAGTGGATCAAAATAGATCGTATGGACTCATTATGAGTTGTGATGTCCCAACCATAGTTAAACCAGTATATGTTCCAAGTATTTCTATCCTAGTGATAACTAGGACCCTATGAGTAGTAGTATCCCCTAACGAATCATATGATGTAATTCATAGGGTCAATAATATGTGTGCCTAATGACACTATATTAGCTACGACTCATGGTTACGATTCGTAACATGTCGTTATGCGTCGCAGTGCAATCCATAGACACTGGTGACAATTTTTAAGTTTTGAAGTTGATGAAACTTTAGACATTTCTCTCTTTTCCCTACATAATAATCACGACCATAAAATACCTTTGGGGCATTATTTCCACAATTAACACATCAAAACTCTCTTAATTCTCACTAAATTTCCTCAAGCAAGATACTTAGGGTTTCCAAGAAGTTGATCATCTAAGGGCTCTAGGGTTGAATTCTCTCAATAAAACTTGTTGTTTTAGTAATGTTACTCTCCCTTGATGATTACTTTATGAAAAACATGAACTAAAATGGTTTAATTGGATGGTTTTGAATGTGGGTTTTGTTATGGTTGAGGGTTTTGACATGTGTAATTCCCAAATTGATTTTCCATTATTTATTATGCATTTTTATAGTTTATTAATGGTTTTGAACATATGGGGCATGGTTACTGTGAATAAACTAAGGGGTCATGGTTCTCCCCAAATTGATGCTTTAAAAATAGAATTGGTTTCAAATAATAGTGTTTTCCTCAACCAATTTGTGTAAATTACTTTGAATTGTGAAATTGTCAATTAATTTTACTTACTTACCGATGTAGATGCATGGCATAAATGGTAAACCAAAGAAAATGAACTTTGAAAACCTTGTTGGCTATTGTTTGATTTAATGAACAAAGGGTTTGAGATATGGTGTTCGCCAAGCTAATGCGATTGTTATGGCATAGAGATAGGTTTGCAAGTGTAAGGGTATGACAATACCTGTAGTGTGCCTTAACGACTAGTTCCTTGCTAACTAAATAGGTTATGTAAAAGTTTCTTTAATTTCGATTTAATGAGGTTTGTGTAGCTGATTTGTGAAAGTGGAGATCTCGAGGGACCAATACTAGAAATTGTGGTTACTGACGCAGGCGTCTAAATGATCGGGTGGTTTTTTCCCCTTAATATATGATTGGGAGGTTCGAGTGTCCTATAGTATATTTCATGATTGGGTGCCTACACGCACTAGTGCCCTTCCAACTAGGGAAGTTCTTGACCCATATAGCCTATGGGTGCCTTCTTATAATAGTTGATCTACACAATCCAAACTAAAGTTTTAAAGTGCATGCTTAGATTTGTTCCATATCCCGACATGTCATTCATATATGTTTATGATAGTGTTCACATAGTTTGAATTCGATTTAAATGGGCATTATTGTATCCCCTATCCCTATGTTGCATGCTAATGCTCAACCCATTAACCATCTCCGGATGCTATATCCCCATGCGATGCAGGCACCAAAGATACTTCTACTTTTCGTGCGCTGTATTAGGTGGATTGGCTTGGAACATTAGTTGTTGGTGGTGAAGTGGTGACCTTCCATTATTTTTATAGTTGGGGACATGTCCCGACACTTCAATGATTTTGGTTTGTTAGAAGGCTTTATGGATTATTGTGTGAAATTCAAGAGGGGGAAGGGTGAATTGAAATTTTTGTGTGAGTCGATTAATGAATCCTTTCAGCCGACTTGCCTGCAGATCAGTACACTTCACAAAAAAATTATATTTAACACAATTAAGCAAATAAATAGTTAAACACAAAGTAAAGAAACAAGGATTTATCCTAGTTCAGAACACCAATGTGGTGCCTACATCCAGTATCCTTGAGTTTCAACATTTTCATAGATTGTTCAATGTCGGGCTCGAGTACAATGAAAGGAAAAAAGTTTTGGATACTTATTTTGCTCTTCAGATTTGGTGACACAACTTCAGTTGATGTTACAAAGTTAACCCGATCCTACTCTTTATATAACAATTGTAAACTATAAGTTATGAAGCCTTGTGATACTAAGATTGAGACACTATTATTTTTCTTCTTGATGTTGCGTAATTCATGTCAATCTTTAGTCTTCTTCTTTTATAGTCTCCTGCTGCCATTTTTAATAAGAAAACCGAAGAGATTTCTTCCCAATCAATGATTTGAATTGATTCTTGGATTAAGGGATGTCACCAAAATGTATGTCCATATCATATATGTCCATATGTGGTGCATTTTCTACAATTATCTATGTCCATATCAGATATGTCCATGTAACTATTGCGGCCTTCCTTCCTTTTTCTTTATGTCCTAATTTATTTGCCCAACTGTTATTCTGGGATTGTGATCCTTCTTCCATTTCCAAGATATTTGATTGATTTTCTTTCTATACTATTTGAATGACGTGATTCTCTTTTTCATGATTGAATGCTCTTCAATTTTTGTAGATGGTTCCCACGCTTGCTTCCATGTTGAGTTAGTATTTCTTATCCTCCATATCTTTAGGTGAGATCCTATCAATCTTCCAATATCTTTTTTCTTCTTTTACTTGATCACGATGATTGATCTGATTTTTGGGGCTGAGATTCTCCTTCCATTTATTCTCATTGTTACTGATTTACTTGGATGTCGTGGATTGTGAATTGATGTCCTTCTAACATTATCAGTCCTCAATATCCTGCAAAGATACACTTTTTAGTTTGTCATTATCTAAACGTAGACTTAGGAGGCTAACAATCTCTCCCTTTTTAATAATGATAAAAAAGAGTAAACATTAGTTGACATCCAAGTCTATTAGCTTACTCCCCCTGACTTGTAGGCGGCTCTGATGTTTTTACTTTCTCCCTCTTTAACATAATCAAAAATAAACAACACGCATGCAACATGTAGACAAAGCAATCCACACATAGAGATACACATATAATGATGACTATTCTTTCTTCGAAGGTGTACCAAACAAATATCGATATAATATTTTATTATTTAATAAAAATTATGGCAAATTTCTATCCAAAATTGGAAATAAAGATCATTAATGCTACGAATGCCAAGCCTTTTTCTAAGTTAACTAAATCTTTCTTCTAGCAGGATTTTGTGAAAATATCTGCTAGATGATCTTCAGAGTCAACAAATTTTAGAGTAAAATCACTATTTTCTAGATGATCTCGAATAAAATAAAGTTTAATATCAATATGTTTATCCCTAAAGGGATTCACAGTATACTTAGATAGGCAAATAGCATTGGGGTTATCACACATAATAGGAAAAGATTCAAAAAATAAGTCAATGTCAAGAAGTTGATGATTAATGTATAAGATTTGAGTACCACAACTTTCGAAAGCTATGTATTCTGCTTCAGTGGTTGAGAAAGCAAGGTAAGGTTGCTTCTTGCTATGCCATGAGATAAGGGTATCACCAAGAATTTGACATGTTCCACTAGTGCTCTTTTCTATTTTTTTTATCTCCTTCAAAATCAGCATCTGAATAAATGATGAAATCAAAATTTGAGGAGAAGGGATACCATAGTCCAAATTCTTGAGTTCTTATTAGATATTGGATGACTCTTTTGATAGCAGTGAGATGAGACTCCTTGGGAGTCGACTGGAACCTGGCACATTTACACTCACTGAACATAATATCAGGTCTACTTGTGGTAAGTTAGAGTAGAGATCCGATCATCCCCTGTACATCTTTTTATCAATGTCTTTTTTGAAAAATTTTGAATCCATGCTTGTTAATGGGCTTATAGGTGTTCCATAGGCCATTCCTTTTTCCATACCAAACTTTTTGATGAGTTATTTCATGTACTTGGCTTGACTATTGAAAGTGATTTTGGGAGTTTGTTTTATTTGTCAACCGAGAAAGAATGTGCGCTTACCCATAAGACTCATTTTGAATTCTACTTTCATCAAATTAGCAAAATTCTCGGACATAGCGATGTTGGAGCTACAAAAATGATATCATCAACGTAAATTTGCACAATGAGAAGATTTGAATCAAGATTTTGTATGAACAGACTTGTATTTATTTTACCCCTTTTAAAAGTTTTATTTGGTAAAAAAGTACTCCATCTCTCATACTAAGCTTTTGAAGCTTGTTTGAGGCGGCAGACTATATTTGATAATTTGAAAACATGATTTGGATATGATGGATCTTTAAATTCGGAAGGTTATTTTACAAGAACTTCCTCATGAATAAAGCCATTTAAGAAATCACTTTTACATCCATTTTATATAACTTAAAGCATTTGAACGCAACAAAAGATAATAAAATTCGTATTGACTATAACCTTTGCACAAGGGAAAAGATCTCATCATAATCAATACCTTCCTACTGGGAGTAGCCTTAGGCTTCAAGTCTGGCTTTATTTCTGATAACTTTACTTTCTTTATCTAATTTATTATGGTTGACCTATCTAGATCAAATTACTAAGAAGTTTTTTGGTCTTTTAGCTAGATTCAAAACTTGATTTCATTCAAACTGGTCCTGTTCTTCCTTCATAACGTTAACCCATAATCTATCTTCGAGGGCCTCATCGGTTTTCTTTGGTTCAATTTTAAAAACAAAGGAGACAACTGCCTGTTTCCTCAATGATTCTCTTGTTTACACTCTATCCTCTGGATTTTTTATGATGAGTTTGTTTAGATGACGGCATCATTCTTCCACTCTTTTAGAACACTGGGCTTTACAGTTTCTACTTTCAGAGTTGACTCTTTGGATGATGTAGTCCACTTGTCTAGTGATGGCTCAGAGATTATGCTATTACTTTCCTCAGATCGTAGATTACTCACATTTTCATCATCAACACTCAAACTCATAGATAAGTGATTAGATTCATAAAATACAATATGCATAGATTCCTAAACACACAAAGTTATTTTATTAAAGGCTATGTAGGCACAACTAGTGGGAGTGTACCTAAGAAAAATATCTTTGTCACTTTGCGGATTAAATTTTCCCAAGATATTCTTACCATTGTTGTGAATGCAAGATTTGCAGTCGAAAGGATAGAAAAATTGATGTTGGGCTTATTTTCTCTATAGAGTTTATAAGGCATTTTCTTTAGTATAAGTTGGATCAGGCATCTATTAATAATGTTACAAGTGGTGCATGCGCTCTTGCCCAAAAATAATCTAGGAGATTATGTTCAGACAACATTGTCCTGGTAGTTTCCTGGAGAGATCGATTTTTTTGCTCAACTACACAATTTTGGTGAGGGGTTCGAGGTGAAGAGAATTTATGAGAGTATCCATTCTGAGAAGAATACTCCTTAAACACCTTGTTTTCAAATTCTCCTTCATGATCACTATGAGCGTAAGTGATGAGGTGTCCGGCTTTTCTTTGTACCTTTCTACAAAAAATCTCAAAATTTGTGAAAGCCTCATGTTTATGATCAAGAAACATTACCCAAGTAAAATGTGAATAATCATCAACTATGACAAAAATATATCTTTTACCAGTGATGCTTACGGTTTTGGTGGGGACAAACAGATCCATGTGGATTGTTTGAAGAGGTTTGGTGGTAGAGATAATGCCTTTGTCTTTGAATGATGTCCGGGTCTTCTTTCCCAATTAGCAGGCATCACAGATGTTATCCTTTTCAAGTATGAGTTTTCGTAGGCCTATCACCAATTTGAGACTAGACAACTTCTTAATGATATACTTAATAGCATGCCCAAACATTTTGTTCCACAACAAATTATCATTGACTTGAATATTGAGGCACTTTAAGGTATTAAAATTTGGACTATTTAAAACATAAATGTTGTCAACACGTTCACTGATGAGAGATATGTCTCTTTTGTCATGTTTGATTGAGCAATTTTTAGCTTTAAAAAGTACTTCGAATCTGGCATCACAGAGCTAACAATGATAAAAAGATTGTGTTTGAGGCCATCTTCTTGAGATACATCCATGAATTCGCATGATGAGTTGAGTTTTACTGGACCAACTCAGATGACGTTTCCACTATCATTGTCACCAACTCTTACTTGTCCCTAATTTGTTTTCTCTAAAGTAGTAAAATTTTCTTTCTTTCCAGCCAGGTGTCTAGAACATCATCTCTCAGTGACCCACATCTCTTTTTTATAGCTCTTGCGGACATGTTACTATAATAAAAGAAGATTAGTTTTGCTTAGGTACCCAAGTGGTCTTGGGTCCTTGAATGTTAGATGTGCTTTTTTTGTGCCTCCAAATCCACACACTTTTTCGCTTATACCTGCAGCTGTACAATTTGTGCCCTCTTTATACACATAAAATATACAGGACCTCAAGATGAAAGGAGATCTTAGCGAATTTAAATGATTCTGATAAGGAACTACATTTGTTTTTAAAGGAGTTAGATTTCACAAAATTGTGACTAGGAGTTTTCTTAATACTATTTAGCTTTATTTTTACATCATCAATCTCTTCATAAATCAAGTCAATTTCAATGTGACATGCTTCAATTTCTATTTGATGACTTCACTATTCCTCCTTAAATTTTTATCAAATCGGGCCTCAAAACTTTTTTTTTCTTGAGCAAGTTTGTTATATTCATATATAACCTTTTGAAGCTCTTCAGTTATCAAATCTAAGTTAGATTCAAGAATATTATAGTTTTTAAAATCATGTACTCTAACTATGCTAGATTTAGCTATTTCCATAAAGTACATATTGGTGGCTTCTACTTCTTATTCGATTTCATCTTGATCACTCCTGGCTCCAAAGTTTGGATTTCTTTTGGTTGATCTTCTTCTTAACTCGGGACCATTTTGTTTAAAGTGACCAAGCCTTCCATAGTAATAACAACAATTATTATTTGTGGTGGAATCATCATTCTTGTTTCCTTGGGATCTCTACTGTCTATATTTCATGATTTTCCTTACTCCACAATTTATTAGAGCATTTCCTTCACTTTTAGCCTCTTCAAGAATGTCTATTTCTTTGGTCGGAGCAGCATTGAAGGCTATTGGTTTCTTCTTTTCCTCCTTGAGGTACCTATAAATATAACTTTACTGATATGCGATAATGTTACCTTGTATTTCATCATACGTTATGTTGTGAAGGTCTATGTCTTCGATAATGGCAGTCTTGTTTTCCCAAATCTTTCCCAGACTTTAGAAAAACTTCTAGACTTCTAGACTATGTGGATAGATTATCCTTAGTTATTTCAGTTCGCACACAATTTTACTGAATCTGGAAAATATTGTTTCAATGTTCTCATTCTCTTCCAGTTTTAACAAGTCATATTCATTGACAAGGGCAATATTCTTTGACTTCTTAACTTTGGAGGTTCCATCATAGGTTACCTCAAATTTGTGCCACTATTCCTTTGCCGTTTCACAAGTTTATATCATGTCGTATTCTTCCCTACTAACTTCACACAAAAGTAAACTTATAGCTTGTGCATTACTTTGAAGTACCTCTTGCTATTCTTTGGTGACCTCAAAGCTTTCAAGGTCTTCTATTTCAAAACTGCTAGATTCTTTGCCTTTTTCCTTTGGCTTCTCCCTGAGTCCTGGAATTAACTTTGGACCCATCTTGATGATAACCCTATCTTGGAAGTTATTTATTGGACAATGATTCTGAACCTATTATTCTAGTAAAAGTAATTTTGTCCATTAAGTATGGTGGTCTTGTGGAGGAATAACCATCCTAAAGAAGAGCGGTGACGATTTGATAATTGTCCATTTGATCATTGCACATGCGGTTAAGCAATGTTGTTGGTGAGACCTGCTCTGATAGAGTTAGCGATACCATTGTTGCATAAGAAAAGTTTGCAGAAATAGGTAAGATATTGCATAAGTGATAGGCTTATTATGTAAGCAATATATGTGCTCGTGTGAGGTATAGCGTAAGCAACACAAATTCCACGTAAGTGATACCCGTGTACTTTGGAAGGGTATAAATACCCTACTCATCCCATTTGTCACTATTTCTCATCTATCTCCATGATATTTAAACACCAAAATGTAGGAAAGTTTGGGGATAGCATTGTGGGTGATTTTGGGGCTTAACTAAAGATTATTTACTTATTCTCACTAAAATCTGTGGTAAGTTTCCACTATCTTCTTTCTAAAATTCCTTTCAGCTAAGTTATTTATGCATCTCCTTTGTGGCTTGATTTTAGCACCATTATAGATCAGAATTCACCTATTATTAGAGTAAAAATTCCATGAGCATAAGGAGACGCTGAGTTCGTTTCAAAAATGCAAATTTTGTAAATGGGCACACATGGGATTTTTACATAATTTTGGACACAAAGAACAATAGTGTAATATGTATATCAATGCTCTCATTTTGATTATTATATTGTGATTTTAATAGCGTTACACTTTATGGAATCTTCTCGGAAGGGGAAATCGGGGATTTAGTAGATTCTTCAGGCTTTTCTTTGATGCCCAAGTAGGCTAGGCTTATCTTCTTTATAGATTGAGCTTTTTAGTAGTATGCTTTTGATATTATGCAAGAAATGGGAAGTGATCCAGGCACTACAAGCATAAAGGAGAGTTTATTTAATTTTGTCATTAGGCTATCTTATAACTATAAATGTGGGGTAGTTAGCATAGTTATTCATGGCTTAGGTGGATTGGGATTCATTATATTTATTTAGAATGGAAATTCCCTAATTAATCAAGTCATGTGAAATTACCCTAGTTATTCATGTTAGAGTAGGAGTGTCCGTAATTGCTTAAGTTAAGGGGATTGTCTTAGTTTCTATTGATCTAGGTAGGATTGCCTTAGCTAATTTTGTTTGGGAAGGATTTCTATCTTAGGGCTAATTATGGCTAACTTGGCACCTAGGAATGACCTTATCAGATAGTTTTGCCTAGTTTGGTATAAAAATTTCGTAAAAGGAGTTTCAAGGATTGGAAGTGGGCCCCTCTAACCTACCTTAGGCTAAGACTTGTGATAACCTTATAGACTAATTTACATATGATATACTCTTATTAGTGGTAGGTTTGACAGTTGAGGAGATTGAATATAATTTTTGCATAGGTTAGTTTGATATTAAATCATTAATTCTAATTTAGGAGTATCGCTAATTATATTCTTCTTATGTATGGTTAAGGATATAATTTCAAAGAATTATTTATGACTTATACATATGTTCATTGTCTCGGCTTCAGAATTTGATTAATAATATGGCCTATGGGCATGCATAATTATATAGATAACAATGTGACTAAAATATATAGGGTATATCAAGACATAACTTATGTACTTGATATTGTTTACAAGTACGATATGACTTATAGGTATGGTATGACTTATATACATTGTACAACTTATGGGTATGATATGGATCATACATGTTATATAACTTATAAGTATAAAAGGATATGGCTGATAGACTAGGCACAGATTATATGTATGATGTGTCTTATGATATGATGCAACTTATAGATACGACTAATGGCTAATAGATATTATGGGTGATCTATATATGATATTGATAGGAAGTTCAGATATTCTTTATAATATCGCTCATAAATCTCAGCATTGCAATAGATTCCATATATGGCTTATAATGTGACTTATAGACGTGATTATGGATTTGACCTACCGATATGATTTTTGGTCCAGTTTATAAAAATGAGTAAAGAGATTATTTATAGATATGATTTATTGGTATAATCTATTGAGTTTAGCTTACTGAAATGGGTGACTATACAATACAGTTTTGATGATATTGAGTTTCCATTCGAGTCCTACATTAAGGATTGGTTATGATGTGATTTGAGACAAATGGATTCTTGGTTATGGCATGACAATCGGTAAATTACGGTTATTCGGTTGTTAGTTTCTTTTATTTTACCCTCCAGGTTTATGGCTTCCTGTGTTGGGTTATTTATTTGTCTGCACTTATTGGATTATATGGACCAATATTGTAGTTAATGGTATGATATATATGTTATCATTCTCATATTCATTTGTTTATCTATGTAAAGTAGTGTCAGAGCTCATTTCCAGGTTCGTCCTTCTTATCTTGACTTAACTTAGGTTATCTTGCTTCTTATTGTATTTATATAATGATTTAGCTCTATCGATTGATGGTGCCTACTGAGTACCCATGGTTTTGGTACTAATACTACACTTCTGTACCTTCTGTTGCAAACTTGAGTACTATTTGCCGCCATTGATTCGTCAATCATACTATGTTCGATTCCGGTGATAGGATAAGCGCTTAGAGTCAGAGTTTAACATTTCCAACTATCTTATTTATGTCTATTCTTTAGTTTTGAGTCAGATTATATTGACTGTTTTAGAGCTTGAGTTGTATTTATAGTAGCTCTTGTATTGGCTCATCTGTAGCTTTTTGGTGAAGATCTGAGTAATAGTTACCGTCGTTGATGTGACATTCATGCAAAGATGATTTTAGAGATTGGATTGGCTCTTTGAGTCGGAGTTACCCTGTTTCCTTCTATTTATCTTTGTCTAGTCTTTCATATTTGAAACGTATTGTTTTTGACTATTAAGTACCCATAGTTTATTGTAGTAGCCCTTGTACCAACATTACTGAGTCATTAGGATGTTTGTGGGTTTTAGCTATATTTTAGACCTATATGACTGTAGTACTACAATTTTAGTCTTTAACTGTTAACTTCCGGCTTTTAGGCTAATTTTCACCCAATTACACCATTGCATCAAACTCTGGGCTATGGTTGCACTTACCTATCGGTGGGGCAGGGTTGGTTCCATCATGACTTGTAAATCCGATCATGACACCTACTCTATCCCACTAGTAGGTAAGTAGAACCGTAGCCCGAATCGAACTATAATGGGCTTACTTGGTGGAAATTATCCCGAAAGATGGAATATAAAAATTTAAGGCTTCAATAGAAATAATACATTCATAAGGGCCTAATAGATAGATAGAAAGCCAATAATAATCTCAAGACCTAGTGAAGTCGGTACAAGAGCTACAATAAACTATTTGTACGGAATAGTCAAATATAATCAGTCTCAAAGATGAAAGACTAAACATAGATAAATAGAAGGAAAAAAGGTAACTCTCACTCCAAGAGCTCACCTAATATCCTAAGATAACTGATAACGCTCAACTTACAAGTCAGTTTAAGTGCAAAGCGATCGTAGTCAATATATTCGCCCAACTTTGGAGTGGGGGTCGAATCAACGAGGAACAATGTAAGTGGCGATCAAATCAATTCGAAATGATAGATACAAGTTAAATTCAAACAAATGGTACGAAAAGATAAAATAGGGGATAGGTTCCTACACTAATGTTTCTTTTTGGGCTTTTCTAGTTTAAATTCGGGGCTACGAATAATTAGAGTTTTTACAATTATGAATGGATCTCAGGATTATGCATTACTAAGATAGTGACATGTGGGAGTTGGTAATAAACATCAATTTAGTAAATCAAATATGGGTAGGCTTGGCTGTAGATTTTGATATTAGTCTTTCGACAAAACACCAAACTTTCACCCATTGATCCTTTCTAATACCTAATAGGTGTGTTCAACAATTGGTAACCACAATCTCAACCTAGGCATCCCTATTTCTAGGATGATACCCATGTAACGCCCCGAGAACCTATCCCGAGACATCACATGGTGCTCAAGGCCACATGTGGCCTCAAGATAACCCTCTAAGCCTGTCATTTCTTTCAGAACTCTCTACGACACGAATCATCATAAAGTAGGAAAGAATAATCATGACATGAACATACTGAGATGCGAAGTAATACTGTCCTGTACAATCAAAATACTAACATTTTGTACATACTGGTACTCTAGTCTAACAAAGCCTCTACTACATATGACTGAAGAGACATTGGGACAGATCCCCAACTGGCTCATACTGAATGAAAAAATAAAATACCATTAATTAGCAAGACAAAAATCATGAACATAGGTCCTCGAACCGTGAGGACTCGCCAACTGCAGGAATGTAAATGAAGGTACTCGTAGATCACTGTCACGACTGAGATTGAGCACTTGAACCTATATCATGAGGAAATATAGAATACAAAAAAGTATGGGAGTCAGTACTTGGGAATTTACTGAGTATATGGGGGTGGATGCATCATATTAAATAATATCATAAATGTATAAGAAAATCATTCATGCTAACAATAACAACTCTCTTCGCTTGAATTATCTAAAACATCATTTTTGGAAGTCATCAGTAATAACATATGCTTCATAAATCTCGTAAATAATTTAACTCAACTCAAACTCTTTGACTCATGACTTAGAGTGGCTAGGTAACTCATGATACTTAGATCATTATGGACGTGGGAGTTTCTTATAACCGACATAACTACACCATGTGAGCCACATGGAGTCCAACGTTTTACCTTCATAAGGAGAGAACCCCATATTGGCATGTGTGTCGTACTTTTACCAGGGAGTATAACCTCAATCTCATCATCACAATCTCATACTCGGCCATTAGCTTACAACTATCAACATCAATTCTATGGTAGCACGTAGTTCTGGGAAAATACCACATTTCCTACTCGATGCTAAATACTCCTCCCAGACTCTGCTCAGAGCGCGTTAGGAAATCCATCTCAATCAATATCAACTCATGGGTCTATCATGATGACCAAAAAAACACTACATCTTATCGGTAAATCATATACGACTGTGGATTCCTAACTCGACTCAAATTCAAACAATGTTTCTCAACATCAAGTACATTTGCTTATTATATTTTTTAATGCCAAAGCTTCAGGGAAACATCATCAAACTCATTCTTGACTTTCAATTCAAATATCGATATATATATATATTCAATAGTCAAATTTCTCATAGAAAAACACAAATCTTGACACTTATCATAAATCACTTTGAAATCATCAATATATAATGACAATATCATCTCATGGAATAAATACTCAATTTAAGAAGCATGATGGTGAAATAACCATAAATATAAATCTTATTCCACTCAAATCTCATAAATGATAAATAAAGAAATTTGGGTGTAAACCCACTTGCAAAATCATGTAAATCAGTAATAGAAAGTAAATCTTTAGGCACAAGAACGAAAGGAGTGTTCTTGTTGAAACCCCACATACCTTAGATTTTGATTTGAGGATGTGGAAACTTGTTTGGAAATCTTCTCACACTTTTAGGCCAAGACTCTTGATTCCTTTGACTTGGGAAACTTAGTTCTTGAACAAATTGGAGCAATTCATGGAAGATTCTCTGAATTTCTTGGAAGAGGATTTGGATTTTGGATCCTGTAGAAATCCTAGTTTCTAGGAGATTCTTAGAAGATTGGAAGAGAAAGGAGAAGGAAATGAGTGGCTCTTCTCCACTTTGATATATATATAAGACCACATGGGGAGGAAATGACCAAAATGCCCTTTTTTGACAATGCTGAAATTTGCTGATCGGGGCCTGTGACGGTCGATCTGACGGTCCATCAAGTCTCCTGACGGTCCACCAGATAGTCCGTCACTCGAGTGAAAAAACTGAAATATTTTGCATCAACGTGATGGTCGAAGTGACGGTCCATCAGGAGACTGAAGGTCCACCAAGTCGTCCGTCACTCAAGGGCCAAAAATAAGACATTCTGTCTCGACCTGACGGACCCCTTGATGGTCCGTCAACTTTTTGACGGTCCACCAAATTGGCCGTCGCACGATGGCCTAAAAAAGGAGTCACTTCCTTGGCTTGATGGGGCACTTGACGGTCCACGAGGGACCTAACGGTCCACTACGTCGACCGTTTAACCTGGGCGATCCGATACCGTTGAGTAAATTGGCCATAACTCACTCATCCGATGTCAGATTTTGGTGAAATTGGTATCAATGTAAAGCTTATTCAATGTTCTACATGAAAAAAAAATTAGAAATTAGAGAAATACAACATGGTTTAAACATCAATCACTTTGGAAGTCATACATATCCACTCAAAAGACAGATTTAGGCTTAAGAAATGATTGGGGTATTACAACCCATGGCATAGTCAACCTTCTTATGTCTAAGATAGTGAAATTTTAGCAAACTACACACATAATTGTCTATCATTTCTTTTGTCTCTACATCCCTTTTTTGAGGATGATACAGATTCCTATACTTCACCCAAAACCCTTCTTTCAAAGATGTCTTTGAACTTTCTAGAGCTTGGAGCTTTCACTCATCAAACCCATGTAGGTATTGGGGGCTTTCAGTCATTAAATCCCAACCAAAATTGCATATCAATGATTAAACCCATAAACATGAACTACCAAATAGATGCTAACAATTACAACCCAGACACACTTAAACCCTTATGCACACATAACCCCAAGAGGAAGATTTAGATACACATAAGATAATAAGCATAGATATAACTATAATTTCCATTGAAATGAATTGTTGAAGAATTAAGCAAATATTACTTAAAATTTGGCTCTCCCACAATAACAACAATGGAAGTGAGAAAATATTCCACTTAGAAAGTCTCCAATGTATTCTTTACAAAAAATTTATACAATATTTTCTTCTCTAAAAGTGGAGGCTATGAAGTCTAAAGCTAAACCTAAAATTGAGGAACATGATAATGTTTTTACATGATAAGGTTTGATTCATTTTGTCCAAATTGGGATCAACCATCTGTATTTCTAATTTTGACCTTGGGCTGAACTCCTCTGATAAACCGTGATTACACAGGTCTGGTTGCGACTGCAATTTATATCCGCCACCGCGATCAGTTGACCATCTTTGACTATAGTGACTGCAGTCAGCAGATCGGGACAGCGATACCTAAGGCTCTTCTATTCTGGTCTTCAATTACACTTGCTTGCTCCTTTTTTGATAATTTTAAGCTCTAATCTACATCTTTCCTTCCCTTCAACTCTATGCCTACAAGAAGTGGATATTAGTGCATTTAATCACAATTATGTCTTATTTATTATTCCAAAATAAGGTAGTGCGTACTAATGTTGAGTGCAAATGAGTGGTAAAATCACCAATCATCAATAACCTTGTACGAACGTCAAATCAATAGCGGCAAGTAGTACTCGAATTGTCTTAAAAAAGGTACAAAAGTGTTATACGAGTACAAAAACCATGGGTACTCAATAGGCATCATCGACCAACTTAGCTAAATCATGATATAAATATCAAAAGATACATGATAAATTAAGTCAAGTTGGATAAATGGGGAAAATGTGGAAATAAGCTCTGACACCACCGTGCATAGATTAATAAATACATAAAAGATTGTAATATAAGGACCATACCATTAAAACTACAATATTGACCCTCATAAGATATTGAGTGTGAAAAAGTAAATAACCCAACGCAAGCCCTCATAAGCCTGGAAGGTGCAATCAAGGAAGGTAAAAAACCTAATGACCATAATTTATCCATTATCATGCCATAACCACGAATCCATCTGAACTGAACTATCTCAAACATAAATCCCAATGCTGTACTTGAACTAGAACTCAATAGAATCATAATCAATATCACCATTTGTCGGTCTTAAACCAAAAATCATATTATCAAGGGCATTACCAACTATCGGACTCAAATCAATACACATATTTATAAACCATGTCCACGAACTATATCATAAAGCCATATCTCTAACCTAACCCAATAGACTATACCAATACAACATCTATAAAGTGATGCTAATAACCAGACCCATAAGGTTTGTCAATAGTCATATTCATAAGTTACTTCAATAAACGTATCTATAAGCTACCAATCATATCTATGAGTCATAAATCATAATTATAAGTCATGTCATATCTATGAGCCATCAATCATATCTGTAATCCATATCATGTATATTATTAAGATCATGTATATAAGCCATATCACATCCATATTCCATATCATATCTATAAGGTATATCATATTTATAAGCAATTATATTTTCATCATGTCGGTATCTATATCATTAAGCATGGCAATATGCCATATTATTTATCATATCCAAAAGCCATATCAATAACCAAACTTATATAATATATCTTTAAATCATGCATATGAGGAATATCCTTAGCAATCCGAAATTAGCATCAATCTCCCATATCTAACTAATATACTCCATAAATGTATTTAACCTTCTTAAGTGTCAAATCAACCATTAATATAAGTATATCATTAGTCTACAAAGCTTTCACAAGCCTTGGCCTAAGGTAGGTGACACGACCTGAACAAGAGCATTATAGTAATGGGTATCCTAAGTCTAACAAGGATTGGGAACCACCCCTGATACCCAACCCAACCTCCAAACACATACCGTGAGTTGGATGAACCAAGAAAGAGTTATGTACACTTGAGACTCTGGTATAGATCCATGACCATGACCAACTCAAACAGGTTGAACCATCTAATACCGAACCAATAACCATAAGATAAACCAATCTATAACCATTTCATAACATGATAAGATGGAACAATCACAAATCAAATATAGTTAATCATTACAACCATAGTACCAATACACTAGCCAAGGCTGACACAAATACCGACACTGCCCATACGAACACATAGTAGTCCCACAAGGCCTTTATTCTAAAGTAAAAAAATATCCAATTGGGACATGCCACCGACCATAGCAAAAACCAAAGTCTACAAAATGACCAAACTATATAAAGAAAACCATGAAATGAAATAGAGCCTTGCAGATTATGGAATCACCGATTTAATCCAACACAAGCTGAATCCCAAATCAGATCACTGAGCAGGAGTAGTAAAATGGTTAGTTCCTGCATCGCGTATGGATACAATGTCCAAATATAGGTTAGCAGGTGAACACAAATATGCACGTAAGATAAGGATAAAATAATTCATAACTTTAAAACAAATTGAACAACCATATGCATACACAACCATACACATATATATATAATCCTTATCGGGAAAGGGAACCGAGTTTAGCATGACATCAAAACCATTAACCTGGGTATATTAAGCTTAACCATTGTAGAACCACCCACAAGCTATGTGGGTCTAGTGTTACCCCCTTAACGATCCCCAATGCCTGTAGTCGCACAAACAGAAGATATCATGGGAGCAGGGGATTCCCGTGTACCCTTTAGTCTCCATGATACATATATACAAGTGTAAATTAAGGAATTCCTATGTAACCATCAAGTATATGGTCATCATGACCAATTCTCATGTCGGCAAATATGAGTTTCCAATGTCCATTAGGTGGACTCACACCTTCACGATTAGCTATCACAACTCGTCATTATTTCCCAATCAAAACTATTAACACACAACAAAACCACTATTCCATTTATTATTAATCAAGGCTATAAGCAGTGGTATCGTCATACCGACTATAGCTTGCAAGCAATATCCTTAGCCAACCTTTTTAAGGAAAAGGAATTACTTTGTACCCATAGATTACATTACTATGTTTGCTTGGGAGGTTCCCATGTACCCCACAAGGCTTTCAATTAAACCAAACCATGACCACCAATACCTTACCATTTAGCCACTTAAAGCCATCCAATACAGTTTAAGTTCCATTAACAAGTTCTACTATGCAATAGTTTCATTAAAAGTCCAACTATGTAACAAAAACACTCTAATAGGCATTTTATAAAACTCATTAGGGGGCATGTAGTTTCAAAAACACCAAGTATTAATAAAATATTCCCATGCAACCACATGATCAAACCACCATTAAAACATGAAAAACTATAATTAAGACATGGGAAAACCATAACCAACAATTTCTAACCAAAACCTCCAACATATATTTGAAAACCCAAAACCATACCACAATTATGTCATGAAAATCATACATTAAATCATGCCTTTAGTTATCTAACAACGAGGGAGGAGAAACATGCCTTAATTTAAAAAAAATATTGAGAGAAACCACCCTTAACAAGACTTAAATTGATTCTATTGAAGAGAGACTAACCTTCCTTGACCCAAGATCCTAGAGAGAATTCGGGAGAGTGTTCTAAGTATTTATGATTAGAATAATAGGGTAAATAACCCTCAATAGTATTAAAAGTCATGTGGACATACAATGTTAAGAGAGGAAATGTCCGGATTACCCCCAACTCAAACTATATAAAATTCCCATAGGAATATACGACCACCCTTCCCCTAAATCATATCCCAGACATGAGTGGTACCCTTATCTCTTGCCCTAGGTCTCCCCTTTGACCCCAAAACTATCCAACATATGACCACCAAGGCCAAATCGTATTCAACCATATGAAACGTACCCTAAAACTGTACCTTAGGTAAAATAAAATAGTCTAGGTTAATCATTATGCAACTTACGATTGGCAACTTACTACTAGTACCCTAAGATACAACTAGTATGACACAACTGCACCTTGGACAGAAAGTAACCAACCTATACTGTTTAACATACGACAAATACTTGTAGATCATCATATTAGAAGTACCCCAAGTCGTATGATACCTAGAAGCAAAAAATCAAGAAATTTTCTAGCATTCAAAGCCTAAGTTGTTTCAATTCTCTCCCACTTTGATCATTCATCCTCGAATGATGGACAAGGCAGTATAAGTAAAATTTAAACCCTACCCCCTCCATTTAAACCTTTAACTAAGTTAGAGAATAAAGATGCAAGGAATCAATATTTCCTTTAACAAAGTTTGAAAACAAAAGTATGGTGAAGAACACATACCTTCCGCATAAATTCCAAGACCAAAAATTAGGAATGGATATTTGGACTTCATTCCATCTTCCACTTCTCAAGTATCCTCTTCCACCTTGTGGTTCCTCCATAGAACCTTAACCGAATATACATCCTTGGTCCGCAGCCGATAAACCTGCCTATCAAAGATCTCAATCGGGACCTCCTAATAAGATAAGGAATTCAAGATACCAAATCTTTTAGAAGGAACAGTCGATGAAGGATCACCTACACATTTCCTCAATATACAGACATGGAAGACCGAAAGACTGGAGCTTAAACTAAAAGGCAACTTTAATTCATACACAACAATACAAACCCTTCTCAAAATTACCTAAGGACCAATATATCAAGGACTAAGCTTCTCTTTCTTCCCAAACCTCATTACTCTCTTCCTGGGAGATAGCTTTAGGAACACCCTATTCGCAACCTCAAATTCCAAGTCCCTCTATCTTACATCCATATAGGTTTGGAGAGTATGGGAAGCTTTAAGACTATCCCAAATTACCTTCACCTTTTTCATTGCCTGGTAAACCAAATCTGAGCAAAACATATCCTCTTCACCATAATTGAATCATCCAATAGGATATCTACATCTCCTACCATACAATTCCTCAAAAAGGGCCACAACAATGCTAGAATGGTAACTATTATTATAAGCAAACTCTATAAGAGGTTGATATTTAACCTAACTACCACCATAGTAAACCGCAGTCGCATGAAACATATCATTCAACATCTGAATTCTCCTTTCTGCTTGCCCATCTGTCTACGGGTGCAATGCAGTACTCAGACTAACCATAATAACAAACCTTTTCTAAAATGACCGCAAAAAGTGAGATGAAAACTGCATATTACTATCAGAGATTATAGAAAAAGGTACCCCATGCAGCTTCACAATGTCATAGAGGTACAACCTCGTATAATCCTTATCTTACAAGTTAGTCCTTACTGGCAAAAAGTGGACTAATTTTGTAATCCTATACACGATGACCCAATTAGAATTAAAATAATTCCAAGACAGAGGAAGAATAGTAATGAAATCCATGATGATCACTTCCCATTTTTATTTAGGAAATTAAATTTCTTAATACAATCCTCTAGGCCTCATGTGCTCAACTTTCACTTGTTGACACACCATGAACTTGACCATAAAATTAGCCACATCCCTCTTTATAGCATTCCACCAACACATCTCCTTAAAGTCATGATACATTCTTGTCAAACCTAGATGAATAACATAGCGCGATTCATGCGCCTCAACCAATATCTTTACTTGCAAACTATCGATGTCAAGAACACACAACCTTTCTTGGTATCATAAGGTACCATTGCTCTTAATCTCGAAGACCATCACCTTCTGCCCACCAACATCCCCCTTGATCCTTAATAGTATTGTATCTAATATCTACTTCTCCTTGATCTCAGTACCAAGAGATGACTACACTACTTTTTGAACGAACACACCACCATCCTCAAAGTGCAAGAAGAAAACTCCAAGGTTTGCCAAACAGTAAATATTCTTCACGAACTACAGCTTCTCTTTATCCACATGTGCTAGACTTCCCTTGGATAACCTGCTAAGAGCATCAACAACTACATTAGCTTTTCCTGGATGGTACTAAAGACTTATGTCATGGTCCTTGAGAAGCTAAATCCATCTCCTTTTGCATGAGGTTAAGCTCTTTCTGACTAAAAACATACTATAGGCTCTTATGATCTAAGAAGATATCCCCGTGCACCGCATATAAATAGTTCCATCAAATTTTTAATGCAAACACTATGACTAACAGTTCCAAGTCATGAGTAACATAGTTCCTCTCATGCACCTTCAATTATCTAGAACCATATTCTATTACTATTTATGTTGCATCAAAATACAACTAAGTCTCGCCATGGACACATCACAATAAACCAAAAACCCATTTGTACCTTTCGATGAAGTCAAAATTAGGGATAAAGTTAGCTTATCCTTCATCTTATCAAAACTTCCCTCAGAAGCATCCGACTAAGAGAACTTTACCTTCTTCAAAGTCAACTTAGTCAATGGGTAAGATATAAAAGAGAAAATCTTTACGAACCTTCTGTAGTTGGCAGTCAAACCCATAAAGCTCTGAATGTCGGTAAGAGTCTGGGTTTAGGCCACTTCTTAACCACTACAACCTTTTACGAATCCCCGATGATCCCCTCAGTAGAAATAATATGACTCAAAAAAGTGATAGCATTTAACCAAAATTCAGATTTTGAGAATTTGGCATACAACTATTGTTCCTTCACGGTCTACAACACAACACAAAGGTGATTGGCATAATCCACCTTATCTTAGATACACCAAAATGTTATTAATAAACACAATGACAAAGAAATCTAGAAATCGATGGAAAACCCTATACATTAAATCCATGAATGCTGTAGGGGCTTGGTTAACCCAAAAGACATAACCAAAAACACAAAGTGACCATAAAGAGTTCAAAAAATAGTTTGAGGTATATCCGCATCCATAATCTTATGCTGATGATACCAAGACTGAAGATCAATCTTAGAAAGGAATTTGGCACCTTGCAACTGATTAATAAAGTCATCTATGCTTGGAAGAGGAAACTAGTTCTTAACCATCACCATATTCAACTGCCTATATTCAATACACATCAAAATGGAACCATCCTTCTTACACATGAATAAAACTTGTGCTCCCCACAAGGACATACTAGGATGGATGAAACCCCTATCCAAAAGATCCTAAAGCTTACCCTTGAGCTTCTTTAACACAACAGAAGCTATTCTGTATGGGGGATAGAAATTGGATTAGTGTACATAACTAGATCAATCCCAAACTCAATCTCCCTTTCACGAGGAACGCTAGGAAGGTCATCAAGGAAGACCTCAGGAAATTTATTCACCATCGAAATAGAATTCAAAGAAGGACCATCCAAGTTAGAATCAGGTAGTAAGTGTATATATATGGTTTCGACTAGTCCCGAAACTATATGGTGCACCCTTTGTTGATAGAGCTGATGATGAAGTAACTGGAACCTTATTCACCCCTAAAGCAATCTTACCAACCAGACAGTTTCTAAGCATATTACCTGACTGACCATATTTAAAGCACCTATCCTTCCCTTATCACAAAAATCCCATTATCGACCATAAAACCTATAAGGAGGACATGATGAAGTTGACTATTCCCTACTAGTTGGGATTGGACAACCTGTGTCCCAAAAGTATCGCTATCCTACTGATACCTATTA